>NC_060167.1:26064054-26076255 GCF_021292245.1 Micropterus dolomieu
TAAGGACCATGGTATCCCTGTTCTTAATTGGCCAGCAAACTGGCCTGACCCTAACCCTATAGAATCTCTTTGGGGTATTGTGAAGAGGAAGATGCGATACGCCAGACCCAACAATGCAGAAGAGCTGAAGGCCACTATCAGAGCAACCTGGGCTCTCATAACACCTGAGCAGTGCCACAGACTGATCGACTCCATGCCACGCCGCATTGCTGCAGTAATTCAGGCAAAAGGAGCCCCAACTAAGTATTGAGTGCTGTACATGCTCATACTTTTCATGTTCATACCTTTCAGTTGGCCAACATTTCTAAAAATCCTTTTTTTGTATTGGTCTTAAGTAATATTCTAATTTTCAGAGATACTGAATTTGGGATTTTCATTAGTTGTCAGTTTTAATCATCACAATTAAATGAAATAAACATTTGAAATATATCAGTCTGTGTGTAATGAATGAATATAATATCCAAGTTTCACTTTTTGAATGGAATTACTGAAATAAATCAACTTTTTGATGATATTCTAATTATATGACCAGCACCTGTATACCTGACAGATGCCTTATTGTAATAACTGTAATAATACCAAACTATATAGTTTACCATTTACACCTGAAGTTTACAGACTTCTTTGCTGTGAATTAGTTGATCGTCAGAAACTTGAAGACTTGAGATAAATTGTCATTTATCAAGCAAAAAATGGCTTCTTAAAGGTCCAGTGTGTAATAATTGGGAGGATCTATTGAAAGAAATGCAATATAATATACATAACTATGTTTTCAGTGGTGCATAAAGACCTTACGTAATGAATCGTTATGTTTTTATTACCTTAGAATGAGGCATTTCTATCTACATACACTGCGGGTCCTTTTACATGGAAGTCGCCGTGTCGCGCCGCCATGTTTCTACAGCATCCCAAATGGACAAACTGTTCTACAAAATATGTTTTGTCACTACGTTGAATACATACGAAGAAGAAGTAGTAGCAGTAGTAGTATTAGTAGTAGTAGAAGTAGTTGTCTAGTTTATTAGAAGAAGAGAAGTTAAATGTAGAGGACCACATATTATTTAGCACAAGAGCCGACAGAGCATGACAGCCACCCTAACTTCTTCTGCGCATTTGGAAAGTGAGGACTGTGCGGTGACTGATGGTGCATTCATGTGGTGTCAGAAAATCTGAATTTTTTTACTACCCTGAACCTGTAAATGTGAAGATTGAAATGTCTTTGAAAATTGAACTGTTGGAAACAAGGGGAAAAACTAGCCAGCCTCTGTCTAAACTCTACCAGCACATGTAAAGCTCACAAATTAAGACATTACGTCTTGTTTGTTTAATCTTTTCACAAACCAGTAGTATTAAAGTAGTAAGTATTAAAATAACACTTGTGGGGGGGTATGTGCACGACTATTTCTTGGTGAGACGCAGTAACTTCCTGGAGTCCCCTGGCTATTTATTGAGGTTAAGAGATGTTGGTAAGTGGATTTTGTTACTTTAAGAAAGAGCCAGGCTAGCTTTCCCCCCCTGTTTTTTAGTCTTAATCCTAAACTAACTGACTGCTGACTTATTTAGCCTACCATACAGATGAAAGTGTGATCAGTCTTCTCATCTAACTCTCAGCAATAAAACAAATATGCATAATACCCCAAACTTTTTCTTTAAGTATAATTTTTATCTTAAAGGAATAGTTCAACAAAATATGCCTGAATAGCTTCTGCAGTTTTGATGAGTTTTGCAGACGAGCCCTGGATCAGCACATTACTTTGTCTCACACAGCTCAGTTTTGTGTAATACCATTAAACTGGACTCAGGGACACAAGTATTGGTTGTCCTTTTTGTCAGCATCCTGTTTGGTCTCTTTGTCTCCTCAACCATCGGAGCAGTCAAATGTTTTTTCAGGGAATGAGTGTGATGTTTGTTGTGTGTTGGGAAGGGGGGGTTAAGGGGAAGCAGTGAAGGCGTCTTTGTTAGCCACACATAAGATACTAGTGTTTGACTCGGCTTGTTATTGGTGTGAAAAGGCAGTCTGTTTAGGCAAGTGTGTGTTTGTGAGAGGAATCATTTACTCTCTTTTAATAGAGTCTGCACACGTGCATGTGTTAATAAGGGTCTGGAGACTTTGATCAAGTTGCTTTTTGTTAAATGTATGACTGAACAGCTTCACATGTTTAAACACTTTCTGCCTTGGTAACTGAGCTTTTTAGATTTAAACAGGGAACATCCGTTTACGTATTCATTTGTAGTTCTCTTTGTGTTTGTCCTCCTCTCTCTCACAGACAGACAGCAGGCAGACAGAGAGAATGTCAGACGGACAGACGGAGGCGTGCTCAAATGAAACAAAGAGAGAAGAGGGAATAGATGAGTTTTTGGGGGAGAAGGCTATCATAGACAAAAAATTTAGCAAAGCAATGAGCCAATTTCAGAAAATGACAAGGGCTCCAATCCTGTTAGAGAGAACTAATTCTTTATGCAGGAAATCAACGTGAAAGCTGAAAATGTTTGTTTGAGGTGACCAAAATTGGTTTTCAATATATGGGCTGGGTGAATGTGGTTTAGCATGTAAGAACAAAGAAATGAAGCATGGGCTGCAGTTACTGTCCCCTCCCCAAAACCACCTGCGTCTGCTCAGACAAAGCAAAATGATGAACAGGAAATGTGATCTATGATTTTAGCTGAAAATCAGCATAGACAGTGAGCTGATTTAATGTTTCCACCCTTTTTTCTTGCAACAAGTGATGGTATGTAGAAACATCTGGGAAAATAATGCAGTTCACATTGTTTGTATCAAAGAAATGTCACTCTGTCAACCAGCAGTATTCAATACAAGTAAAAACATCAGTTTCTTTGACTTGAATAAGACAAAGAATGTCATGTTGTGACTGATTATTTAGCAATGAGCAGGCGGGACCACAGAGCCTTTGTAGCTTTTAGGGCTCGGTATGCTACTCAAGGGCACTTTGCTTGTGGCAGCAGACTCTGCAGATACACCTTAAGCTCAGCCACTAGCTCACCACCCGGGGCAAAGATTGTATCAGCAGGTTGTCTCTCAGGAAACGAAGCGTTGTAAGAACACACATCAGTGGAAATGTTTTGGAAAGGGAGGGAGCTGGTAAGACTGAGAGGGAGATGTACAGGGACAGACACATCAGACAAAGAGGAAATTGGTCAGTTAAAAAAAAGCGTGAGTAATGCTGATGCCTGTTGCCATGGTGATTGGGGTCAGTGAATGGTTGCCATGGAGCTCGCTACTTGGAATTCTGGGAAAAGGATATTTTGATGTGTGTGTGTGTGTGTGTGTGTGTGTGTGTGTAGAGTCTGAACTTGTGTGTGAAGGATGATGAAAGTGTGTATACATAATAAATGAGACTATACAGTTTGACACAGTATAGATGGCTTAACAACAACATGACTTTTGCCACTGACCTTCTCCTTGTTTATAATGTCTTTTGAAAATAAAAATGAATTACAATACATGTTAAGATAAGTCATGAGCGAGCAAGTTTAAAATTGCACCCCAAAATAGACTGCCCTGTCTTTGCAGCCACTATTGCGTTTGGATTTTAGGTTTTAATGTTTTGTTTCATGGTGCTACATCCTATGGCGTGAGTGATGTTAGTTTTGAGAACAAAAGAAATGTACTTATTGTTGGTGATACAGATAAAATTGTCTCACATGGTAAATCTGATTTTATTGTGATATATCATGATATTATAGAAGTTTAAGAAAACCAATTGAGAAACTCTTAATTGGTATAAATAATAATAACAGGAATGTTTGTTTTTGGTTCATACACTGAATTGAATATCTGACAGATCAAACTGTATTACACTGATGCCAGAATCATGTAACCATCCAATGTTTCCACAAAGAAGCCCTGCTTATTGCTTACTGGTAGGGCATTCCCTCATATCAGATAGTGCTCTGTCTGACAATAGACATGTCATATGTCACTGATGTCGTAGATAATAGTGTCTTATAAGCCGACGAGGGTCTGGTACTGTATAAGACAACGTTAAGCTGTCATTATAAAACATGCATGATGATCCTTTAAAGCACGTTACATTAGTTTAGTTTTTGTTGTCTTCTCATTGCCGTTCATCTTCTTTAAGGCATGAAAATGTTGCTTTAGATAAATGTTCCACCTGTCAGCAAACAGTTGTCCACACAGCAGCAAGAACCCAATGACTTATTCATCCTTTTAGTTTAGCAGAAAGTAGGCTACCTGTTTGTTTGAATGGAACTAAATTTGACTGATTGGATGTTTTACACATAGTTTTGGTTCCTGTCCTAGCAGAGTTTTCTGATGAAACCTTTGTTTTAGTAGGTTTCTGGGTGATTGTGTGTGTGTGTGTGTGTGTGTGTGTGTGTGTGTGTGTGTGTGTGTGTGTGTAGACGGTGCATTTGCTTTGCCATCTACCTGATGTTTAAAGAAAATGAGGTCACTGCCCATCGTGGCCTGACTTGCTGAGTCAGTTGGCAGATAATGCAAAATAAAAGATGCAAGGTTTACATGATACAATAAAAACTTATTGTGATGAATTAGTGAAGTACACTAAACTTGTGTGCGATAATGATGATGTCACAGAAATACACACACATACATGGGTTATAGGTCAGTGAAGTCACTGCTCTGTGTGATGCTTTCAAACTACAGAAAATAAAACTGTCTAGTTGAATGTGAGTATTTTAGGCATTGGGTCCAGGCTCATCTAGTATCAGAAGTCTCGTTGTTCCCTCTGCTGCTGTCCCTCTGGTCCTTGAAGTGATGCGGATGTGGATGTGATGCCATGTGACACATTGAGTCTGGGAGACCTTGGGATGATGTCTCTGTGCTTGAAGCTGTGCCGTGTGTGTGTGTGTTTGCGTCTGCTGCCGTGTGAGGAGATGCTAGAGCACACACAGGGAGTGGGAGACGAGAATAGACTCTGTACACTTGTGTGGATGGTTGTTCAGGCTGACGGGGGAGGTTGTGCACGTGAGGTTCCCCTCCCCCTTCACTGGTGACATCAGGCTGTGTACAGTATGCTACCACTGGCAAGTAAGAGCCCATCCCCCCTTTGGACTGGGCTGCATCATCAGCAGCAGCATCAGTGGAGCAGTTTAGGGGTGTTCCTCCTCAGTTTAAACTTACTGAACACACACAGGCAGCAAGTGTCATTGAGACCAAATTTTTAAACACACATGCATATCATCTTCTTCCTCACTGCCTTGTTATCTTCATGCAGCCGCCTTGTCTTCCAGCATTACGCAGAATCTAATAATGTCATAACTCTCTGGTGCACTTAGGAAACACATTAACAGCTGTGATATTGTACACTGTAGGGCGTGTTGTAAGAGACAAATAAGGACCAACATACAGTGGCAAGCTTACACACACTCTTAAACACACACATTTGCTTCTATTGTGCTGTTTTCCTTGCCAGAGCTCATAACCTTCTTAGTGTATTGATCTTCAAAGCTCTTCATGATTTCCAGTGCACTTTGACAAAGACGTACCAACACGCATGTCAAAAACATGCTGGATATACTTGAATCCAATCTGCAACAGAAAACACAAGCACCCCAGTCATCCCATTTGCTGACGCCTGTTATGAACTTGAAAACTTGGATCAATAGGGTGTCGGCTGCTCCTGTCTGCTGTCTGTGCATGCTTGTCATCACATGTCAGTCGTTGTGTATTGGCAGTGTCTGCTGTCTGAGACACGACAAGATTGTAATGAGCTTATCCTCTAGATTGAACAGCTGTTTGACATTGAATGTGTTTGATTCGTAGCGACTTAATGGAGAACGTGATGCTGTTGGATTTGACTCACTGCTTGAGAGCGAAGCTCGTGTGTGCGGTGTTGTATTTCTAATTGACGTGCAGCAAAAGAGCAGACTCTAAAAGCCAGTTTGATGGATTTTGCAACAACAATACTCAAGTGCAGCAACTTACTCAGGCAGCTTAATCAAAGGTCTGTGCTCTCTTTTTCTCTTTTGGAACAATATAAATCAGCTGCAGACCACACACACGCCTGCCTGCTGCGCCAGTGTCACATTGTGGTGGAGAGAAGTGCCGTCTGTATAAACAGTGTGTGTTCTGGATGAGAGAAGAAGACGAGTGCAAGACAAACACAAGTAGAGAATTAGCTGAACATCATTGAAAAGACAAACTGAGGGGCAGAAAGGAATTCTGGGAATGTTGTTCTCCGCAGCAGGTGCTAAAGCTGCAGACTGACATCTCAGCCCGCCCCCCACTCGCTGTGTACTTTCCCTCTAAAGCAGCAACAGCCTGAGTCATGGCCTTTGTAGAATAAACTAGCTGACAGGTGCTCAACTGTTTACATGTTCCTTCTCCAACTCTGCACAGCACCTCTGCTATGATGCAAACCATCAGCTGTCGGGGTGTTATAAAGTTGAAGGTGAGGGTGGGGTCAAGAATGTGCGATGAGGTCGTCATCTCCCAGGTTTTTGGGGTTATGGCCAACATGCACATGCAGGGTGTGACGCAGATCCTTGGCTCGATCATCTCCAATAAGCTCCAGCTATGTTATTTTCTTGCTTTTCTTTAACAGAATCACTTTAAATGTGTGATGTGCTTTTTTGGTGTATTTAGGTAAGTGTGTCGGGGGGGGTTGTCTTTGTTGTTTATTAAATTCGAAGTTGCTGGTACCCAATATAAAACCCTTTTTTGTTCGATGTCTGTGAAGATTCCTTTTTTGTTCCTGCTGCCTCTTTTAACAGTTCACCTTATGGATACTTAAGCACCAGTCTATGTCTCTGCATGATGTCATTCATTGATTTTGCAGCTCGGCCGTGGCCACTAATCTCCCTGAGTGATGCCTTTGTCGATCCAGTCAACAGGATTAATGATCAAGTCTGTGAGACTGTGATGTGTGGTGACTGATTGCAATTTAATTTCCAGTGGGGGTAAAATAGAGAAAGTGTAAATGTTTAGATGTACAGTACAATATTCTTACCATGGCTTTATCTTTCAATCATGCTTTCATCTCTCACTCCCTTTTGTTCACTTTATATCATGTTCCTGCTTTTTAAGATGTCAAAGACACAAACATTTGATTTTTGTTTATTTGTTATTCATCACAGTGTCTTACCACTGACCTAACAATCTCTTCCAATCAAGAGTTTGAATCTTGTTCTGACTGTGGCTGTAATGGTTTTCAGTTTGACGTGTGGTCCCTCTTCTCAGAACTGGCCGTCTGTGTGCTTTGGAGTCTGGCATTGCTGATGAGCAGATCTGATTAACTGTGTGGCTTTGTGTTCTCTCTACAGGGCTGGCATTGATGACGTGGAGACAGATGTGGTGGAGATTGAGGCAAAGCTCGACAAGGTATGAACCATGTTATTTGTGTAGACGGTGCTGCTCATTAAAATATCAAATCTAAACGACATACTATAAGTATGTGTCTCTTTTAACTGGCATTAAAATTGTGATTCTTCCATCATGTTTTAGTGAAAAACACTCATATGTAGTCATTTTGTTGCACATATTGTTAGAACACGAGACGGAAGTTCTGGATTTGATTCACATTGTTTGAATGAAAAACGCCACCAGATTTTAGACGTTAGTGTCGTCTGTAAACAGTACTGTATTTAGACACTGCGAAACTGATCAGAGCCCTTGTATGTTTCTCTCTCTGTGATTGCGTTTCTCTTTTCATTTTTGTATCTGTCGTCTTTCTCTCACTATCTCTTATCTAAAAGTCAAGGCTATTTAAACCAGGAAACAATGCAGACATGACTTATTATAGTTAATAAGTTCATGCACCGCTAAATGACACACACACACACACACACACGTTGGCGCTAACACTGATTAATGTCACAGAGGCAGTTTTATATTCAGAAGTATGAAAGAATCACAAAGAGCCGTCCTCTGTTATCTGAACATATGTTGTCTTTGTTTGACCAGAGAAAATGCTACATGCAATACAACAACAGTGTATCATTAATTAATGGTGTTTGTGATTTTGAAGCAATTTAGGCTCATTTAACACCCACCACTGGGGAGACGCCACTTTTTTAAGGTTTTGGTTACTCTGCAGTACATTGAATTATTTTTACAAGCAGGGGTAGGCAAAGATAAACTACATAAAACAGCAGCTACGCCATGTATCAATATAAACTATTGTATTCAAAAATGCTTTTCCAAGGTAACATGAAATCAATTCTATCGCCGTATTTTATCTATCAGAACACTGACGCAGTTGATAAAGTGGATGATGTTTGAGAGCAACAGCATTTCTCTTCCTAAGTCATGTGATAAATCTGACCCAGATCAAATATTCATATATCCCTGTGATCACCCAGATGAAGGTTATGAAAGTAACCAACAATTTAATGTTTACCTAACAGTTTGCTAATGACTCATTATTGTATTCTTAGTTACTTGGTGTTTGGTAATGAAGGACCTACTTTGCATCATCTGAGCTACAACAAACAGTTTTCACAAAGTTTTGTGGATAGGTTGATAACCTGCTGTTTGATGGCATTACAGCACAGTTATAGGGCATAGGTATGTGCATTTAACAAGTTACACCATCTCTTGGCATTATGTGTACAACAACTCACTTTTTCGTGCACAACCAACGGAAACGTAACATAGGCTGAAAGTAGCAAGCTAATGTTAACTGTGAGGGCTGCTCCTCAGGTCAAAAAGTTGGTAAACCATTTATCCTAGGCTAATTAAATGAACACCAAAACGTAACAGGAACTGATAGTAATTGTAGGAAGTTACGCTAAAAATGTCAGCGTGTTTATGATGTGATCACTTTGAGTTCACAGTAAGTGTATTACAAATTACATATTACATGTTCATATTCATCTAACTTTTCATAACGCTAGGAGTATGTCAAAGCAGAAAAAATGGGTTGTAAATGGTAAAAGACATGATATGGATTTTCTGCACTCACCAGAAAAAAAAAACATGATCAAAAATAATAGTCAAATTAGTTAATGGCAAACTAGGCGATGGGAATGAATTTCTCAATTGCATCATTGTCAAATCTTATTACTTGTAAGTATGTAAGACCAGCAAGCATTGATGGCTAACTCTCTCCAGGGAGTCTGTGAGCTGAGATAATGCCTCTTTAGATAAACTAATAGACTTTTGAGTTGGAGAGCATTTAGAGAATGAGATAGTGTTAATGTAGTTAAGTGGTGACCGTACCTTTTTTCTCCTTCTAGCTCCCTTTGATTCATTTTGTTTTGTAGTTGTTTTTTTCCTCTTGCACACTCTATGGGAAACAATCTTCTTCTTCACATCAATAATATATTCAAATTGGGGTCACTGACAAGCGTACAGTCCATCTTGTGCAGTTGGTAGATAATAAAAACAGATTAATGTCCTTTGTAAAGTTATGAAGTGACATTTTCTTGATATTGCAGTCTTCACTAGGTCCACATTGGCACAACCCCATGTCTTAAATTAGTGAACCCACAGGTGACACGTTGACATTTCAAACAAACGTCCATGCACCCATCCTGTCACATATAAGAACACACACACTCTCACACACATCAGCAGATTATTTCTGCCCCCAACAGGTTAGGACCCTCTATTGAACAATGAGCTCCATTTGAACACCATTGAAAGATGACAAGGGCAGGGGAGTGGAGGGGGGTTTCCATCAGGGTGATTTGTTGTGTTTAGCGGGGGTCCTCACACTGCTCTGTTGGGATGCTCTGAAGCTGCCTGAGGATGTTCTGGCGGCAATGAAGGCTCTTCTCTAGAGGAGAACCTTTATGAGATTGATGACAGCTGAACCTGCCTGCAGTGATGTTGACCAAACAGTGTGAAAACATCTAATGTTGCCCAATGTAATGGTTTCAATGCCTGCTAGCTCAATGTTGCAGCATTTTAGTTTGTCAATCCACAAACCACACCTAGCAAAACTTTCACTGCTACAGTATAGACCATTTATAATTTGCCCACAATTGAAAATGTGTGTCCCACACCTCATTGACCAGCAGGACTTCTGCATTACACTGTAATTGTTTCGGCTAGTTAACACCGCAAGGTCTGTCATGTGGTACCAGATGTGGCATTTGGACTACGAGTCGACCCCTGTGGTTCTTCCAGCCCATTAATCAACAAATCCTGACACATATAGGCCTACTGAGCCTCTAATGGCCATGCTCAGGCCCTGGGGGCTCAGTACAGCACACGATGAGATCAGATTCCCACATATCAGCCAATTTGTTGACAGATATGTTGTCAGACCAGCCTGGGAGCACCAGAAGGGCAGGAACCATGCTGCCTTGTCTTTTGCGTGGACTGATAACAGTGTCAGTGGTGTACGTAAACATATATACTGTATGATGCCCATCAGATAACTACATCTATACGTACAGAGTGTGCACGCATTTTGCAATTCATGCTCACTCTCTAGTTTCTCATCTCTGGCCTGTTCAGAGTCAAAAGTCTTGCTGTCAGCCACCCAGAAAACCACACTCACATAGAGACAACCTTGGGAACTCCTGCACCAAATGAGATAATTAAAGGTTTACTACACTCTCTCTTCTGCACACCCCCCTACCAACACACACACACACACACGTTCTGATTCTGTAATACACACAGCTGCATCAGTGCGGTGGTAATGACAGTGTACCAGTCTGTAGAGTATGATATTACCCATTAAGTGGGAATGTGTAGCTGTTGCCAGTTCAAGTGGTGTTTAAAAAAGTACATGCCATCGCTGTGAACTGTCTGCACCTTGTAATATACGTGTTTACAATTAGGTTTTTGCTCTCGTATGGCTGAAATCACACTCTGTTACTGAGCTACTCACTAAATAGTAGGTGCTCTATATTACATTCTGCCATTTTATTTAACTGCTTAAATGAAAAGGATATGTGACAAAGAGGGAATCCACGCAAGGTACTTAAATAAAACAAGTATATTTATTAAACTAAAATAAACACAAGTACAAAAGAAGATGCCACAGCATGGATGGAACCTGCTAGAATTGATCTGAATACATGGGCCAGCTTTTATAGCTCCCAATTCAGCCAGTTGTCTGCTGAGGGTGGCAGGACAACCTCCAAACAGGGGAGGAGCATCACAGAAAAAACTTTTTATATATATATATATATATATATATATATATATATATATATATATTTGCAGCATTTGTGCATCTGAAAGCTTCTTCCTGCAGATAAGGCATTGCAGCACCCCGGGATGCAGTGGCACCCACTTTGAAAATCACTCACTTTGAAAAATTCTCACAATAATGATACAGAGATTTTTTTATTTGCATTTCTTTAAAAATGCTTAATAAATACTCACTTCTCATTTGGTTACCAGACTAGCTTTAGTAGTGCCTACACTGTCCTAGATACAGACATGAGGATTATTCTAAATTTGAGCGCCCTCTTTGATTCTGCATGTGACTAACAATTCTTCTTTCTCTTCGTTTGATTTACGTCATGACTGTAACTATTAATATCCTAGCATCACATTCTGTCACATATGCAGCTTTTTAAATAGATAGTGTCTTTTTTGAGTATTCAAAGTTATTATTTTTATGTTCCCACCTCACCCTCCTAGCTGGTGAAGCTGTGCAGCGGGATGATCGAGGCCGGCAGGGCCTACGTCAGCGCCAACAAACTCTTTGTGAACGGCATCAAGGACCTGTCACAGCAGTGCAAGAAGGAGGAGATGATATCGGTGAGCAGAAGCAGCACTGCCTTCGAAACTGGGCTCAGATCTGTATGTCCACTCAGGAATGTTCGAGGGCCAGCTTCTCAACAAATGGCCGCTCATCTTTCTTTGCTGGGACATTCCTATGATTCCCCACATGAATAATTACAGCAGAGCAGTATAAACAGTATTGTCCAGACGCAGAGTCATCCAGCTGTTTCAGACATGACAGATGTGACCAAATGCAGACAGGAGATGTTTATGCTGACAGTTTACATGGCTTGAAGCAGAAAGATGTGAAACCTGCTTTTATGGTTTTCTTTTAGGGAAACATTTTTACTAGGTTTCTGTCGGTACGGCTGTCACCGTTATTGCTTTGGGGTGAAGCAGCAGAGACATAATTGTTTCACAGACAATAACTATTCAATGTTGAGCTTATTTTAAGTACAGATCCAGATCATGTTTTGTGGACAGTACAGTATACAGAGACAGTATAGAAATGTTATTTATTGTTATGTGAAAAAGTTTTTATGGACAACTGTGCGTGTGTGTGTGTGTGTGTG
>NC_060167.1:26076355-26109065 GCF_021292245.1 Micropterus dolomieu
TATATATATATATATATATATATATATATTTGCAGCATTTGTGCATCTGAAAGCTTCTTCCTGCAGATAAGGCATTGCAGCACCCCGGGATGCAGTGGCACCCACTTTGAAAATCACTCACTTTGAAAAATTCTCACAATAATGATACAGAGATTTTTTTATTTGCATTTCTTTAAAAATGCTTAATAAATACTCACTTCTCATTTGGTTACCAGACTAGCTTTAGTAGTGCCTACACTGTCCTAGATACAGACATGAGGATTATTCTAAATTTGAGCGCCCTCTTTGATTCTGCATGTGACTAACAATTCTTCTTTCTCTTCGTTTGATTTACGTCATGACTGTAACTATTAATATCCTAGCATCACATTCTGTCACATATGCAGCTTTTTAAATAGATAGTGTCTTTTTTGAGTATTCAAAGTTATTATTTTTATGTTCCCACCTCACCCTCCTAGCTGGTGAAGCTGTGCAGCGGGATGATCGAGGCCGGCAGGGCCTACGTCAGCGCCAACAAACTCTTTGTGAACGGCATCAAGGACCTGTCACAGCAGTGCAAGAAGGAGGAGATGATATCGGTGAGCAGAAGCAGCACTGCCTTCGAAACTGGGCTCAGATCTGTATGTCCACTCAGGAATGTTCGAGGGCCAGCTTCTCAACAAATGGCCGCTCATCTTTCTTTGCTGGGACATTCCTATGATTCCCCACATGAATAATTACAGCAGAGCAGTATAAACAGTATTGTCCAGACGCAGAGTCATCCAGCTGTTTCAGACATGACAGATGTGACCAAATGCAGACAGGAGATGTTTATGCTGACAGTTTACATGGCTTGAAGCAGAAAGATGTGAAACCTGCTTTTATGGTTTTCTTTTAGGGAAACATTTTTACTAGGTTTCTGTCGGTACGGCTGTCACCGTTATTGCTTTGGGGTGAAGCAGCAGAGACATAATTGTTTCACAGACAATAACTATTCAATGTTGAGCTTATTTTAAGTACAGATCCAGATCATGTTTTGTGGACAGTACAGTATACAGAGACAGTATAGAAATGTTATTTATTGTTATGTGAAAAAGTTTTTATGGACAACTGTGCGTGTGTGTGTGTGTGTGTGCTGTGAACGTTGCAGGAATGTCTTGAAAAGTGTGGAGAAAGCCTCCAGGAGATTGTCAACTACCACATGGTAAGAGACACGCACGCACACGCGCACACACACACACACACACACACACACGAGTTTTAGCCACAGGCAAGAGGTCGATTTAGAGTGTTGTCCCGACACGCCCGGGTCCTCTTGGCATTTTAACATCTTTAAAACATCCAGTTCCTTCTGGGTCCAGTATTACGCAACACACACACACACAAACACACACACCTACACACAATTTAACTGTGACCTCACTCTGTAACGGTGAATCTGTCCGCACAGGCCTGTCCACATGTGTGTGTCTGATTAAAACCACATGTTTCACAGAAGTTGAAATGCACACACATACAAAACACACACATACGCAGCTTTTAGTCATAAGACTCTCTCCTCATGACTAAGTGTGATTTAAGAAATTTTCTTTTCTAGGAACCTGCTACAGGTTTGCGAAGCCTAAAGGCGATACTGCAGTAAAAGAGAGCATTTAAGTTTACATTTATATTACATACGTACAGTTGTCTCTCACCGCACTGCGTTACAGTCAGGACTGGGCAATGCGTGAGAGTGTGTGGTGTTTTGAGGTTTTTTCCATGTCGGTGCGTGAATGTGTGTGAACATATTCAGCAAAAAGGAAGGTGACATTAGGATTTGTCATGGTGAAACATGAGGGAGCGAAGGAAAGTGAGCTAGAGAACAGAGAGGGCTGTTGGAGGAAAGAAGGGGAGAAAAAACGAGGAAGTGAAAAAGAGGCAGTAGATTATTGAAGATTTAGAGGCAGATGAGTTATATTTTATTTCAGTTATACAGATCTTCAGTACTCAGACTTGGATGTTTCTCTCATATTAAAGCTGATTCCAGATACGCTGTTAGGGGTCCTTTTTGTTTGTTTGTTTGTTTGTTTGTTTTCACATAACTGATGTTTAAAAGTTGGATCTCCCATCCCTCTGTTCGACTGCAACTTCTACAGGCTCCTGTGGGTGTAGAACAGATGCTTATCAGCAACTCTTATCTTCCCCTTTACAGTTGGACTTCCCTGCTTCATTCATTCTGACCATACTGTCCTTTACACTGTAAGCCTTTGATGAGGGGGGGGTCCTGTTTTAGTGATTTCCTCTTATGTATTGCTTTTTGTTGAACATACATTTGACTAAACAAATATGCCGTACTTTGAAATACAGCACAAATGAACTTGACTTAAGTCGCTGAAGGGCATTCAAACACTGTTCTCTAGGTAAATACGTACCAGTTGGTTAAATAGAGCAGTAAGTTACAAGCAAACATTTAAATGTTGATCCTCCCATACTCCTGGCTAATCTGTCTTGCTTTTTCCCCCTATATTTTTCAGTCATGCCCCTGACTTGTTTCACTCCACTAAGGTCAAGCTGGTTTAACTTTAATTCCCTTTTTAAAATCAAATCAAAGCGCTGCACACTTGATGGGATCCATCAGCTGCATCAGTCCAGTGGAATCTTCTCCTCTCTCTTTTCCTCTAATAGCTGTCAATTCCTTTCTTTCCTTTACATGTACAGACATGCTGTGTATTCTGTTGTAGCTTTCTGCCTTATCACACCACACACTACCAGTGAAATTTCCAGGCAATACGTCTTCTGGCCATGGTGATAGACTACTTCCTGTGGGTTTTTGTTGTTTTTTTACTACCTTTCACTACCTTCTTTTCCACTGCCACTCCACCACCTCTCCTCAAAATCTCACCCCTTTACCCTTCACCCCTCACCACAGGCGCAGGCGTCCCACTCCTCCTCTCTAACACCCAGGAATTACACTAAAGGCTTGTCTGGCAGGCGGTATGAATGAAGGGATGGAGGGAGGGGAGCGAAAGACAAGGAAATCTGTCTTTGTTTGTTCGACCACCCACTGATGCCTATTTCTGCACTTTCTGAGCTCTCGTCAACCACAAAAGAAGCCATTCAAACAGGAAAATGAATCTCCCAGTAAATCTCATGATGACTAAATGGGTGTACTTTTAAACATACCTAATTGCTACACTTTATCATAACAGAATGAGAATGATACCATGGTGGATTTGAACAGGTTTCTGTGAGATTGGAATTTGCTCAATTGATGGGACTTCAATAGGAGCAGACACTGAGGATCTTTAGAAGCTGCAGATCTTTGGGGACACGAATGCTGGGGAACTGAGTGTAGACATGCTGTACGATGGGTTGGGTCATAGCCAGGGCACCATAATCCAGAGCAGGTTTGGGTAGAACATTTGGATTAGTTTACAAGTCTTTCTGATGGAACTGATTTAGATTTTTTGTCTGGGATGTAATTCCTTTGGATCTGGTTGGACCACCCTGGAAGGTACCAAGCATCATTTTGCATAGCACCCACAGTCTGCAGACCTTTGATACATTTGGCATAGTTGTATCCACTATAACCAACTAGCAATTTGTTAAAAAGCAGTTGCCGTCCATCACTGTTGGCCCTTTTCAGTAACTGTGATCACAGAAGAAACCCTGGGTGGTGAGGTATGTGTTTTCAAAATACTTTAATACAAATAAATGAAAGGGCAACACTTTCATAAAAGTACTGTTCTATTTAAACCCAAATAAATATTTATTCATCTTTCATTTGTTATTGGGAACTTGTGAAATTGTACATTGATAAATAGGCAATTTTTTGGATGTTCAGCTGAGAAAATTATGTAGATTAGGCAACCAAATAATTAGTTGAAAGTGTACCATTTGGAAACATCCTAGTTTAGAAACCCATAAAGCGTTATCGCTAAAAGGATGTATTTTTGACATAAAGTGAATCTCCTTACATTAATAATATATTGCACAGAAGAGAATGGATAGGATTTCTGAAAACGTGGGAACTGCAATCTAAAGCAAGAAACCAGAGATCCAGCCTGTGAAGTCATCAGGCTCTGCAGAAGCATCATATGGATGGACACACACACACACACACACACACACACACAGACTAAGCCTGTAATCCTCAATGTGTAAGTTCACGAACTAGGGATTGCTATAGAAATAATCTAATCTAAATTCATTTCTGTGTGTGTGTGTGTGTGTGTGTGTGTGTGTGTGTGTGTGTGTGTGTGTGTGTCTGTTTGGCGTGGGCACCGAGGCATTCTCAGAGGTATTCTTATTATGCATGCACATGGATAAATCAGCTAGACATACATTTTTCCTTAATAAGACGGATGGTATGTAGTTAGCCACTTGTGTTTGTATTTGAACTGTGGACAGAAATCTAGAACTGGAAGAGAAATCCTTCTTTAGATGGAGAGAAGATTTGCTCATCATAAACAAGAAATGGAGGAGGAAAACATAGACAAGTAAGGGCAGGAGTGTGAGACGAGAGAGCGAGGGGTGGGAATCGAACAGTTAACAGGAAGAGAAATCTGGTATCCTGTAAGGCTAAAAATCTGTTGAGGCAGCAGCTGAATGAGTGCACATGTGTGGATGCCCTCATCTTTCCTTTCCCCTTCTCTGTCTGTAGCATAATCTGTGACAGTGATAATGTGGAAGGGTTTGTATTTCCATCTTGTGGTGACACGTAGCAACTACAGATTTAATCCAGTCATAAAAGTTAACAACCAACTCTTTTAACTTGCTGTGCAGTCTAGCTCATATGATAACATTAACTGCTTAGGACCTCACCTCTGTTACCATTTTCTGTGCACAGATTTTGTTTGACCAGGCTCAGAGGTCGATCAAGCAGCAGCTTCACACCTTCATTAAAGAGTGAGTATCTCGTCAGAATTAAGTAGCTTCCCCCTGCTGTTAAAAAGATGTAATGTAACGCATGTTCAAGCTAATACATTATGAGTAAAGACTGGTGTGGTGGTGAAAATGACATCATAGGGCGGTAAGTGACCCCACTACAGATAAGTGACGTGTCAAAGTGGATTTAAACAATATAAACCTCCACATGAAGGCTGTAAGATGTAAATGCCTAAAATGTAAATGTTCACATAAATTGCAGATGTCTTATGTGTCTCAATCAAATGTAATCTCATCATATTTAGACAACAGTTAGTCTCCTAATAGCCAATTGTACATGTAACCACAAGCATAAAATGCCCAGTGATAACACAAACCCTGCATTTCAAACTGAATGTGATTTGGCAAAGATGGACATGAATTAAACACTTTGTCTCTACTTTACTACACCTCCTTTAGGGATGTACGTAAGTTCAAGGACACCAAGAAGCAGTTTGACCGGGTGCGTGAGGACATGGAGCTGGCCCAGGTGAAGAACGCCCAGGCACCCAGGAACAAGGTGCACGAGGCTGAGGAGGCCACACAGGCCCTTGTCCTCAGCCGCAAAGCTTTTAGGCACCTGGCCCTAGACTACGTGCTACAGGTGAAACACACACACCTACACAGTTGTGTTCCCATCACTGCAGAGGCCATTACATTTATTTATTTTCATTTCCTGGAAACTAATTAGCAAGACTAATCCTAACCAAAACCGCTACTTGCCTAATCCTAACCAAAACCGCTACTTGCCTAACCCTAACCCATCCCCGATACCCATACCTACTCCTAAACCTAACCATACCTTGATCCTTAACCAACGCTTCACTCTAAAATGTTATGATTTATATTATGGAGATCTGCGTTTTGTCCCCCAAAGAAGGGTGAGTTCCCACAATGTGACTATGGAAACACATTTATGTCTCCACAACATGAGTAATACAAGCCTACATACACACACACACACACTCCAGATTATATTACCAGTGACCAGAAGGTGGCGCTGACACTCAACAGCTGCTGATCCCAGATAGACACAAAACTCTCAATACTCCTGAATGCAGAAAAGGATAGGGATGAATTCATATATAATCTCTCTCAAACAAGCACCCTAAAATCTTCTTTTTGGCAGATTAATGTGCTTCAGGCCAAGAAGAAGTTTGAAATCCTGGATGCAGTGAGTAGCCTTGCTATATCGCTTCTAATTTCTGACTGACATCTCAGCATTACTGTATGTGTTTTGTAATGTGAGTGTCGTGTGTTTGGGAGAAGGATTAGTAACACAGCTGTATTACAACCACCATTGTCTCCTTGTCTCTCCTGCAGATGCTGTCCTTCATGCGTGCCCAGTACACTCTTTTCCAACAAGGCTTTAACATCTTGGATGAGATTGACCCCTACATGAAAAAACTGGCTGCGCAGGTTAGACGAAACGAACAAACCGAAATCATACACAGCACACTCAAACAAGAAAATGTGCACATATTCTCTATCTATTTGATCTGTCCCTTCACCAGAACACTGACTCAGTTGATTAAGTGGACAGTTTGAGAGCAACAGCTTTTCTCTGCATGAGTCATGCAATAAATCTGACTTATCATCTGACTCAGTTAATAGATCAAATATTCATAGATCAACCAGATCAAGGTTAGTTATTAAGTAAACAACATTTTAATGTTTAACTACCGATTTCTTAATGGCTCACAATTTTATCCTAATTTAGTTATTGGTGTGTGGTAATGAACAGCCTACTTTGCATCACCTGAGCTTGTTGCTGTATTTGCTCAGCACAACTTTATGAATAACAGCTCTTTTGGCAAATAATACATAAACTGCAATAATGAAACTGTGCTCTCTGGTTTTGATCTTCATTTTCATTGTCTTTTAACTTAACCAGATGTTGAAGTCTTGTCTACCTTCGTAGAGTTCGATTTGATTTCATTAAATGCAATAAAATGTGACTTCATATTAAAGTTATATTCCAGTTTTTTGGCAGTTTACAGAGGTTTGTTTACTCAGAAAAAAAGACATGATCCCTAAAATAAAAAATTCTTTACCAATATCTGTATTGTAAAAAACTTTTTTTACTTTAGCATAAGGCTAAGTGGAATTGTTGCCTCTGAGCTGCGCAAAATGTTTCCTCATCTCTCTGGTCATTTAGAGACATTTAGGCCTTGTATGTACTGAAATACAAGAGCTTACAGATATATTTTCTATTTGTTGAATGCAATAAAGTAAAGGGTTAGGATATAAGATAACACTAATGTACATATTTAAACACACACAGCAGGGATAAGTAAATGTATCAGTGTGCATAGTTTTCTGTCCGTCTGTATCTTTGTTATACTTTTACTCTTCTCACAGTTTAATTTACGTGTCTCCCTGACTCTGCTGTCATTTGCTCCGTGTAGCTGGATCAGCTGGTCATCGACTCGGCCATGGAGAAGAGGGAGCTGGAGCACAAACATGCCATCATCCAGCAGAGAGTAAGACAGCAACACAACTTTTGACTGCCCCACACACGCACCTCATATGCTGCAAAATCAGATCAAAATACTTTTCGACTGCTGATATGGAACAACAATGTCAACAAACCAGAAAAGAAAATACAGAGAAATGTCCCCTTAGCACTTAAATATGGGGATTATTCCTAATTTTATTTCACATTGACGTCATTATATTTTTTGAAAACTTGACCAAAGTGTAAACGTTTTGTACTTTTGCAATTTAGATGAATACATTAAAACTAGAACAAGTGTTCATTGGTTTCTTTAGACAAGAATGTTTTGTGTGTTTGTTCTGCGTTTATTCTTTTCAAAATCAGTGGAATGGAGAGCCTTTAAAGAATTTGGCCGTGGTTAATGGCTACACATAGAAACTTGATTGACTTGAATCACATGTTATTTCTTAAAGCCACTGCACACCCCTGTTTTTTGTCAAATGCACATTCTACTGTATGTGCATATCAAGTCATGGTGTCATGGTGGTGTATTTTAATGTGTCCTGAAATGCCTCTGATCTAGATTTTTCTTCCAAAACAAAACAGCTACATCAACATTTTTCTGTCTCACATAGCATGACGGGTTCCTCCTTATTCAGCCCAGACTGAGTTTAGAATAGGTATTTATCTTTTTCTGGAATCTGACAAAGACCTTGTTACAACATTACATGTATCTTAAGTTATCATCAAATGCCTTGTTTGAAAAAAGGCTTTCCACGGAACCTTTGAATTATTTTTACATCCTCTGTCTCGTGACTCGGCCTGCCATCTATTCCTTTTTTTATAATTCACAGAGCCGCACCAAGCAAGTTTATGAGTGTTGAATGTAGTTTTTTCTTCAGGCTCACAGAGTTTAAAGTAGCTGTCTCCACAAAGACAGTTTGACATGTTCATTTTATGGGTCACTCAGCTGAATGAGAACAGTTCTGTCAGACCCTCACCCTGTGCAACAGTCACGCTCATGCACAGATGCATAAAATTCATCCGTTACCTGAAGAGATGCCAAAACATGGCTGTTTTTCTGCCCGACTTGGCCTCTCCCTCTGATTGATTTAGTTGCCAAGTGCGGGGATCCTTAAAGACACGGGACACAGCTTTGTGCCTGACCTATTGGCCTTGCAGCAGTCCTGTCTTTAATCTGAAAGCCTAACCACGGAGTGATGCTACATTTTGATTACTCAATGCTTAAACACAAATGTGAACACACATCATGTCTAAGGTGCTGTAGCTAAAAAGTCAGAGGGACTTTCTCTGAGAGATAAAGCTGCTGAACAGCTATTTCCTGGAGGCTTTGTGTATTTCAGGAGCACTCTGAATTAGCAAGCTAATTACTGCTTGCGTGAACAGACCTTCTGGACACTAACATTGACTTGGACATGATGTCTCACATTTACATATTTGTCATCATGTAGTGAAATTCAATTAGTGTTGATCTTGTAATAACAGTTGTTTCTCTCTTTTTTCGCCCCATCTCCTTGTCCTCGCCTGATCGTGTTCTTCCTCCAGACTCTGATGCAGGTGAGTTTGTCTTTATCTGAACCCTTTAAATAGTGCTTAGATGCTTTTGTTTGGGCGTTTTTTAAACTATTGAGTAGCCTCATGTCTGGATGTTGACCTCACTGATGTTTGTGTGCTTTATTACGTGTTTGGACTTTGTGTCCAAGTCTTGGCTTGTCACAAAGATCCTTGCATCCCCCCCACCACCATGTGATGAACTTTCATTGTACAAATCCCGTCAGTTATTTTTTTTGTCTCCCATTTGACGTTGTCTCTTTTTCTACATTGCTCTGCTTCTGCTTGAGGTTTCTCCATCCCTCACATTCACACTCCTTTCCTTCTCGTACATGCACATAACAAACACACAGCTCTTCTCCCTAGTCCGTTCCTCTCAATGAAGTTTACAGCTAGCAGTTTTGTGCCAGTTGAGGGGTTGGTTTATGAGGTGGTATTGTGCCAGTGTTGTGGTTTTGAACAGGTTTTCCTGGTATGTTGTGACAAGGAACAAACCAACAGACACACCTTAATATACTGTTTATATGCAGTACAGTATGATGCGTGTCTCTTTCCTCCTAACAGAGTGCTGTGTCTTACAAAAGTAGTGCAGTATACAGTAAGGAATAAAGCCAGGCTGAATATCAGTTATTAGGATTATTTCACAGCTGGAATTGACAGGTCACCAATCCATCGCAGGGCCACACATAGCCAAACAACCAGTCACACTCAGACTCACACCTGAGGACAATTTAGGGTCACCAATTAACCTAGACTATATGTCTTTGGACGGTAGGAGGAAGCCACAGCACCCAGAGAGAACCCACGCAGACACGGGGAAAGCATGCAAACTCCACACAGAAAGGCCAGGGCAATCCTGACAATCCTTGTTTCGGTCAGAGTAAGAGCTATTATTTTAATCCAACGAAGTAAGCATACAAAAGCCGTAATAAGATGATCTGAACGCAGCTGGCTCCGGTCTCCGATGTTGTCTTCTACTTTTAGGTACAGCTCTGGTAATCACAGTGCCAGAGAGGTCGATATGCCAGCCTCAACCCACCTCCTCCTCTGCCTACTGCCCGCCCCAGCCAAAGTCAACAGATGGCATTATGACGCACAGTAGCTGGTTGAATGTGAGTGACAGAGAAAGACAAAGAGGAAGAAGGAGGAGATCAGTTTAAGATCCCAGACGGGGACTGTGTATGAAAGAGAATTAAACTATAGAAGAGAGAAAGAAACGTTGTTATCCCCGTTCAGTTTAATATTTGTGATTTTCTATAACTACCGGAGCAAAATAAAAAATCGTTGGAGATTTTGGTTTAAAAATCTATATCCCACTAAATTACTTTCTTTCACTCAGTCTTTTTATGAATTTAACAAATGGTTGTTGTTACAATACCACAGTTTAAAATGTAGGTCAAACGTAGTGTTTGTCTTTTGATTTTAAAACCTACACCGACTAAACACTGGGCTTATGAGGCAAAGCAGTTTCCACAGAGTCATTAGCTTGGTGTTCATGTGAAGCAGTAGAAAGCTCCTGTCTCCTGCCATCTTACTTTGTAATCGCATCTGTGACCAAAGCATTTCACAAAAAAAGCCTGAAGAAAGAAAATAAGGAAAAGAGTCAGAACATGTTGATCCATTTCAGACTTTCTCCCTGTCTTTTTTGAAAACTGTCCTTATGCAAATTTGGTGGTGCAGGAGGCAAAGCCACGAAACAGCAGAGTTTGTGAATTATAGATGGTATACATCCTTTATTAATAGGCCATTAGGTAACTGCAGTAGTCATACTCAGAAAAGAATAAGATATCTTCAGTATGAATATAGTTTATGCTAAATTGCACTTGCAAGTTGTTTTTCAGTGGAAGGAAGATGGATAACAGAGAAATAAAGAGATACACTACACTGTAAACACTTTCTCAACAACATGGATAGATTTAAAATCTGTCACAGATATGCAGGAGTGGGAATGGTATGACGGTGTTCGAGAGCAGATTTCTTGATTAAAATTGATCACTACAGATAAAGACGTGGGTGTGGGTGAATTTAACGTCATAACTTGACATTCTTCACATTCTCTTGCACGTGAAGGCCAAATAATCTTGTCAGAGAGTGAGACATTAATTAAATCACACCATCTCTGCACGCTCGCTGTCTTTCACTTCTCTTCCTTTTCTTCTTTGGACCTTGCCTTTACTTTCACTGTTTTTGGGTGAATCTGCGACTAACCCTCCACTTTTTCAAATCTCCCTTACTCCGTCCACAGATCACATGCTCCCTCTTTATCCTCTCTCTATTCTTTCACAGCAGTCTTTCATGTGTGCTCTTGGACTTCCTTGTGGCTCCCGGGGGGATTGTTGCCTCAGCTCTGTCCTCCTCCATTGTTACAGCATTTGGCTGTGCAACTTTTTGAAGTCAGAGTGAGGCAAACAGAGAGAGGCAAAAACAGAAAGAAAACTGCTGCAAGAAAGCTGTAGTGGGAAGGCAAACATTTCATAAACCAAACGTGTTTATAAATGACAAAGCAGACTGCTTTGTGTCTGTTTAAACAATTTAACTCAACTAAAACCTTGATTATTTACTGGGTTATAGCATGCATGTGCACATCCTTTGTATGTGTAGCCGTTACAGTATTGTAGCCCACCAGATCAGGATAAATGAAATCCTTTTTTACTTGCTGTCTTCTTGGTCTCCCCACATGTCATGTTTGTCTCTGCTGTCAAACTGTGGAATTTATATTTATTCATTTTAGCTGACGCTTTTATCCAAAGCAACTTACAACTGCTATATACAGTATGTCAGAGGTCACACATCTCTGGAGCAACTAGGGGTTAATTGTCTTGCTCAGGGATGTGTCACAATGAGAAACCCGGGTCTCTCACACCAAAGGCATGTGTCTTATCCACTGAACCATCACCACTCCCGGAATAAAGGTAAAAATGCCAAAGAAACTCTAAATAAAGAAAGAAAAATATGGCCACTGTCCCCAAACTATTCCAGACAGAAGCAGTAATTTATCACCTATACATTCCTGTAAATCAATGTAGTACAAAGGTACACTCTGTATATGCAAATAATCTTGTGTAGGCTTTAACAATAGCCTGCCTTAAAAATGTCCATATCATTCAATCAACACTTCTGTCATGCTGTGTGTGTTTTGCTTTGTGCAACATACAGTATGATGCTTGTCACTTTTCTTCTGACAAATTGCTGTGTCTTCCAAAGCTATGTAACTATGCTAAGTATACAGTAAGGAATAATGCAGGGCTAAATATCAGCTATTGCTCATTTAAATTTTGTTTGTAGATGTTTTACTGCAACATGTCACATTTATGTGCACTTTCTTGCTCTTGTGATAGCCTACTATATATTGGATACTAAAAATCATGGCAACTGTTCCCAAACTGTGTCCAGACAGAAGCAGTAAATTCTATAAATTTATGTAATTCAATGTAGTACACAGGTGCTGGTTTATGCCGGTTTATGCAGCTGTGTTGCGCCAGTGTTGTTTTTGAACAGGTTTGGTATGTTGTGCCAGAGAACAAACAGACACACCTTAGTATGCTCCATTATGCAAATAATGGTGTGCAGGCTTCAACAAAAATGGCCATATCATTGACAAAGGCCTAAGAATGATCAATTCTGCAATATAAATACATTTTGTGGGTCCCTGGTTTAGATATGGGCCGTTCTGCAGCCGCATGTTCTGCTTGTGCGCTGCAGACAGTCCTCTGTGGTGCTGGCTGATTTAAGGTGGGAAGAGGGGCCATCGGGCTGGTGTTTGGGGAGCAATAATGTCAGCTTGATTAAGCAGCAATAGTTTTCAGAGCCGCAGACAGATGGAAAGCTGACTCCTCCAAAACTGTGGATGAAACCCCAGGCTTCAGAATAGTTGGAGGGGAGCCTTAAATAGCGGCGCGGGGCGGGGAGTGTGCACAATCGGGTGTAAAATGAAATGTTTGATCTCCGGCAGCCGCAACGGGGTCAGCGGGCCACGAGGACTCTGTGACAGCTGTATGGTAATGAGCGCTCGCGCGAGATCCACGCGGCAGTCCGCAGGTGGCGTTGAGTGAAGGAACGCCACGCTGTGGTTAGCTGTGACAGTGTCTCATCTGGATTCACGTCGTCCTGCTGCTCCAAGTAAATAATCTGTGGAATATTTTAGAGATGGTCTTTCCTCTCTGACGAGCATCTTAGCGTAATTTATTTATTTATTTATTGCGTTTTCAATCCGTTGTTATTGAGTTTGAGATGCTGTTGGATGTCAGTGTGGTTAAGATGAGGATTTTTGGCAGGCTGGACTGTCCACTGGTGAGGAACGTCATTTCTTTTTTTGTCTTAGTTTTCTTTAGGCAGTGTTTATGAGTTTTAAATTTGACACCGGCCTAATTAATATTACAGCCAACGTAATGAGTTACATGGATGAAGATTTGGCATTCAGTACAAAGTCTCGTTTGTAAAAGCCGCATACTAGGGCTGTTATAAGACACTAGAAAGGATAGTGGCAGAGAGAGGTTGAAGAATTCCAGATAATAACAGATAGAATTGTGTCTCCTGTTATCATTGCTTTGTTTACCCAATTTCATTTTGTCTTCTTTTCCTCTAAGTTGAGGAAAATGAACTGTCTTTTTATCTAGTGATCAGTTTCAGTATACAGGAAGTTGCAAGCTGTGATGCTCAAATGCATGTACCATATTTGTCTGTGTGTGTGTGTGTGTGTGTGTGTGTGTGTGTGTGTGTTAAACCAGGTTGTTTCTTTGGGGAAACACCTCAGAATGCCTCAGCGGCCAGCAGGGAGACAGACTGTTGTGTCACATCCCACCATGTTTTTTGCTGTAGCTGATATGTTATATTCTAGTATACCAATGTCACGTGTTGCTACTCTCTGTATGACTCACGTTAATCTACACAAAGCAGCAAATATGATCAGTTTGAGCTGAAATTTACAGCAATGTTGCAATATTTGTGGATAGTCATGGTGCCTGGGATGATCAATGAGAAGGCCTCAATACTTTTAACATGGTCAAAAGGGCATTGAAGGTGCATGACGACATCAGTGTGCAATTATACAGTCAGCCTTTTCTGGAAAGGAACACACAGAGTAATTCAATTATATTTTCAAAAGAAGAGATACAGCACTGAAGCAAAGCATGATCGTGTGTATGTGTGCAGTTGTCTGTGCACAGCTGATCATATGCTCAGTATTACCTTGCCCCACACCAAAGGCCTCCTTAACAAAAGTGAAACCTAACCTCCACCTTGGGTCTCGTTTTACCCGTGTCCCTGTGTTTTTCACCTCGCTGAGCATGTGGCATCTGGCTTTAAATGTTTTTTCCTGGGAAACCCAACTCTGTGTGGATAAAACACATAAGACAATACAGCATGTCTTAGCTAACTGAAAGAGATGTGTAGATAGAACATATACTTTAAAGGGAAACTAATGAACAGACGGTTGGTGTGGAGAGGATACTGATTCTTTTGGAGGAACAAACAGACGTATTTCAAAGGGAAAAGTAGGGTGTACATAACAGAGCTCAGCAATAGCATTGTGTCAGCACAGCTACTGTATGTGGTACTGATAGGGCGCTATCTCCGTTTCCTATTGATATGTTACGGTGGACTTTTACACTTGCTGCTCCACAACGTCACCTGACCTTATCTTTATTCCATAGGCTTTCAGTTGAACTTTACAGTGTATTTTTACAAAGAAAGAGGACTGTGGAGTTTGACCCCATTTTGAATTGCTTTAAGAAAGGAAACTCTTTGCAGCCAGCCACCAGTAATTATTTTAATGTACTGCATATGAGCATGCTAGTTATGTTTTAAGAGAGACTTGAAAAACAATATGTGAGCCATCTTGAAACTGACAATGGTCTGTTGTTTTTGATGAGGACACTTACATTGTTTCTGCAGAATAGGAGCGTATACCTCATCCACAGGAACAAACTAAATCATGAAAACTTGGCCATTGCAGTATATTGATTCATTTAGCATGGAAATGAAAACTGACCTTGTGCATGTGTTCTCCCTGCAGGACTTTTCTTATGATGACCCCAAGTTGGAATTCAATGTGGATGCACCCAATGGCGTGGTCATGGAGGGCTACCTCTTCAAGAGGGCCAGCAATGCGTTCAAGACCTGGAACAGGTAAAAGAGAAGGGAAGTGGGAGAGCATAACAGAGAGGGAGTCAGATTGTCTTGTGAACTGTAAGCTAATGGAAGCTAACCAGCACACATGCAAAACTGTTGTTGTAAGGAAATGGTTGGTCTATTCATTTAATATTTGTCACCAAATGATAAGGGACTCAACTACATTTATACTATCTTTGAACTCCCCGTTTTTCGTGTAGGATGACTTTTACCTTAGAAAGTGGTTTGTATAAGAAAGAAGAATGTTCTCCATCGACCTTTGCCTTATTACAAGAGTTAGTTAATACATATCTATCGACGTATTAATCACTTTTGTATGCACGGTGCTTTTCCCTTGCAGGGAAGCACGCAGACATGTGATTTATTGTTTGTGTCACAGAAACTGTCTAACTTCATACCTTCTCCCCTCCTCAAGGCGGTGGTTTTCTATACAAAACAGCCAGCTGGTCTACCAAAAGAAGCTCAAGGTACAGTTTCATTAGATAGCAATGTTTGAGTTGTTGGTCTGATTATCACTAGTTTAAATATTGGTGCAGAAGAATGGCTCATGAGGAGGCTGACTTACTTTGTTTAGCAGAGTTGTAGTCAAACTTCTCTCTGCCAATGACAGGACTCTTTGACGGTGGTGGTGGAGGACCTGAGGCTGTGCTCAGTCAAACCCTGTGAAGATAATGAGAGGAGGTTCTGCTTTGAGGTGGTTTCACCCACTAAGTAAGTGTTCGTATGTGTGTGTTTCCCCTCTAAAACCTTTTGCTGTTTATCTTTTTTTACTGTGCTGATTAGTTGTTACCTTACTGACTTTTATTTGGAATTCACTAATCAGCCAAATAACATGTAGCCTTATAGCATTATACAGTTATGACCAGGTGTTATAACTGGCATGTACAAACCTGTAGGAGCTGTATGCTGCAGGCTGAATCGGAGAAGCTGCGGCAGGCTTGGATCCAGGCAGTCCAGGCAAGCATCGCCAGTGCTTATAAAGACATCGCCGACAATTATTACATTGAGGTACGAACACACTCATGTATAGAGCAGCAGTCACATGGTAACACACAAGTGCCATCTCTTTTCATTACAAATTGGTGCCAGGTAGCTTCAGAACCTCTGTCTCTGACCTGCCTCTGCAGCGTTTGGACAGGACAGCCTCGCCCTCCACCAGCAGCATCGATTCTGCCAGTGAGCCCAGAGAGAGGGGGGAGAGGGGAGTTCGGGGAGGTGGGGAAAGCCTCCTCCAGAGGGTGCAGAGCCTGCCAGGCAACGAGCTGTGCTGTGACTGTGGCCAAACAGCTCCCTGCTGGGCCTCCATCAACCTGGGAGTGCTGCTCTGCATTGAGTGCTCAGGAATCCACAGGTAACTGCACTTAATAGCACCAGAGAGTTTGTTTACAGGCAGGAAGAACATCAGCAGGTGAGCTGATTATGCATATTTTTTACCCAAACTGGTTATGTCAGTGTAAAATAATAACAAACTAAATCTAGAGCAAGGTGCTCTGGGGAATTGGCCAGCTCAAAACATCTTTACAAGATAAAGTTATTAAAAGAACAACAAACCACACATCAAGCTTCCTCCTCACTTAAATCAATCAATCCATCAAAATTTATTTATAGAGCACTTTAACAGCAAACACGAAGTTGCACAAAGTGCTGTACAGAGATTAAAAAAAAGCAAACATCTTTTACTTAATTTACAGGTTATCACATACATATAATGTATACCGTTAAAACACTAACAAATGAGTTCCTCCAAGTGTCATCCTCAAAGGTCAAAAGCCAGATGGAAGAGATGAGTTTTAAAACAAGTTATAAAATCAGACAGTGAGGAAGCCTGTCTATGGTAAGAGGAAGGGCATTCCACAATTTCAGAGCTGCCACCGCAAAAGCATGACGAGCTGCAGCGTTTTGCACCATCTGGAGACGGGCGAGAGACGATCCATTCATCCCAACAAAAAGTGCGTTGCAGTAATCTAGTCTAGTAGTCACAAAAGAGTGTATAACAGTCTCAAAATTATGCTTAAAAAGAATCGGTTTCAGCTTAGCCATTGATAATTGAAAGAAACTATATTTAACCACTAACCCAACGTGTTTATTCAGTTTCATATCGGCATCAATTTTGACTCCTACGTCAGTGACGATTGGTGTGACATACTGAGCCTAGATCGAGGTGAGAAGGGGAGTGAGTCCCAGGGGTGCCGTTAAAAACCATCACCTCCGTTTTGTTTTCATTAAAACTTAAGAAGTTGAGAGCCATCCAAGCCTTTATGTCCTCTAGACATGCAAACAGTGGTCTGAGAGTGTCATCCTTACTCAAAGGTACATAGATCTGGCTGTCATCTGCATAACAATGGAAAGAGATGCCATGTTTCCTAAGTATTGAGCCAAGTGGGAGGAGATAAAGGGAAAAGAGAAGAGGGCCTAGAAATGAGCCTTGCGGGATGCCACAGGAGAGGTGCGCCGTGGTAGACACAGAGTCACCACAGTTGACACTGAATGTCCTACCTTTCAAGTAGGATTAAAACCATTTTAGGGCTATGCCTGTAATGCCCACCCATCGCTCTAAATGAGAGACCAGAATTTCATGGTCCACAGTGTCAAAGGCAGCTGTTAAATCCAGAAACACAAGGATCACACAGTCACCAGCATCTGTTACTAAAAATATATCGTAAAAACTTTGTCTTGTCACAGTCGACCTAATTTGATCTGTTTCTGCTTGTTCCATTTATACAACGTATGGTGAGCAAACATCTGCATTCCAGCACTCACACTTGATTCACAGGAAATGTTGCAATGTCTCATCTCATCTTTCATCATCAAAGCTCTATCAAAAATAGAAAAGATACAGCGTCAGTTATCAAGAAACTGAAAACATTTGCCTCCTCAGGCAGTTATGATGGATAGATATAAACCCTTGTTAAACTTCACATTTATATATATATATGTAATGTCTTGTTCTTCTGGTTTCTTTAAGGAGTTTAGGCGTCCATTGCTCTAAAGTGCGTTCACTGACGTTAGACTCATGGGAGCCAGAATTACTCAAGGTACGTCCCCCCAACACAGGAGCCTACAGCGTTTCCTTTCTGTGTTCTTATTTCTTTTGTCCACCAGAGTTGAATTTATAATTCCTTTAGTGCATTGCTAAAAAATGGATTGGACTATGTTTTAAAATCTTTTCTCTTTCTGTCTCTGTCCCCCATCTTTGTCCTCCTTCCTTCATCTCTCATGTTTAGCTGATGTGTGAATTGGGGAACACTGTGATCAACCACATTTACGAGGGAACCTGCGAAGAGCTGGGAGCAAAAAAACCTGGACCATCCAGTTCAAGGTCAGTCCTTTACACAATGAGCAGCAAGGAGCGTTTTAGCAAACCATTGTTACATACCTTGGCCACAGGTTCAATTGAAGTCAGTCTTCATTGACTTATCTGTCACGTTACATCTCTCTTTCATTGTCCACCTTATTATTATCTTATTTTACGATGCGATACACAGTTATCTCTACATTTCTCCAATTATGTAAAATTCAGTTTGTGATCGTCTACCTCCAGACAGGAGAAAGAGACCTGGATCAAGGCTAAATACGTGGAGAAACGCTTCCTAAAGAAGATGAGTGGGAGCGAGGCACTGGTGGAGGGTGAAAGGAAGTCCCGGCCATGGACGGTGAAGAAGTGCCAGCGACACAGCAGTTCTGCTCGGGCCCCCAACAAGGCCCGCAGGAAATACCACCGCTATGAGCCGGGCAGCGCTTCACCTGCAAACCTCTCTGCAGGTCAGTGCAGAGAACGAACTTCTCTGTATTCGTAAACTTTAGCACAGGGCTCATAAAATTATGCATCAAATCATGCAAAAAATATGTGTATATCTATAAATCTTTTAGCGATATTCTTTTGTTCGGCAGCAGCTGCAGCAAAGTTTCGCCGGGACTCCCTGTTTTGTCCAGATGAGCTGGATTCACTATTTTCCTACTTTGACACTGGCTCTGGTCCTCGCAGTAAGTCCACTACACAGTCAGTACATACAGGTAGCATGCACTTGCAAGATTATTGTAGATATTTTGACAAAGATGCAGACTGCTTTGACAAATCAACTCACTAACTGAAGTTCATATTGCCACTTCTGACATGTTTTCTATGAATTGTACTTCCCTATCAGTGATGGTGGTGTTCTTATGAGTGGTACAGTATGTGCTGTGTAATCATTAACGTGTCCGTGGCTTGGCAATACTTGGCCCCGCAGGTCTTAGCAGTGACAGCGGCCTGGGAGGAAGCACTGACGGCAGCACAGACATCCTGGTATTTGGCTCGGTGGTGGACAGTGTCACAGAAGAAGGTACGTGTGTTTGTGTGTTGACGCAAGAATAAGGTCATGTTTATGTTTTTATGATGAAGGAGAATACTCCCTGTCAATAACAGTTACAGTATAACCAATTTCCTCAAACCACTTCGCACTGTAGCAGTGATGTGATTAAATTTTGTTACATTTACTTGTATTATGCTTTGTAATTCTTATATTTTGTTTTGAAAAACACCTATTTTATTGTCAAAGCTTGAAACCAACTGCTGCTCCACTTAAAATAGTTGGCTTAAAGAAGAAGACATGGATTCCATCAATCAAAGATCCATTCAAACGGCCTGAAATATTTTCTGGTCCACTGAGACATCAACACACTCACCTCAGGGACACAATTAGGATGAATCAAAGAAATTTAAAAAATAAAATAAAATAAGGCATAATGTTTATTGTTATGGTTTGTCAAGATCTATCTTGTTTTTAATTTTGTATAAAAGCATGGTACATTGACAGGAATCATGTAAAGGACGTAGACATAAAGTACACTGGTACCATCCCCAAGTTAAAACAGTGCTACATTTCTTCATAGAGTTATAAAAGTTTAAAATATTTTTTTTCCCACCCTCAGAGGAGGAGTCGGAGGAGTCCTCAAGTGGTGAGGTGGAGATCGAACAGGAAGTATCTTCAGACCCCGAAGACCCGAGGGAGTTCCACCCCGGGGCGCTCCTCCACCGATCCGCCCGTCTACACAACCTGCCGCTCATGGCGGAGGCACTGGCACACGGTGCTGACGTACACGCTGCAAGTGAGGAGGAGGAGGCAAAAACGCCACTCATTCAGGCCGTAATCGGGGTGAGATAATGTTTGTTATTTGGATTAGCAGTAAGTGAGAAGGGACAATGGTTTAGACTCACTGAACCTTTGATGATTTAAGTGCTGTAAAAAAAAAACTGTAGACCATGCCGGACCATGGTTGTATGTAAGCATAAACACAACCATAAATGATTAAAAACAAGGAAGGAAACTAAACTGTTTGATGCACTTGAAAAACTGTGAAAATGTTAAAGCAGAGCAAAACATACTAAACTAATAACCTAATATAAACAATAAACAAGTGTCTGCCTGTCTGTGTCTCTTTCAGGGCTCTCTGATAGCTTGTGAGTTCCTGCTGCAGAACGGAGCCGATGTGAACCAGAGGGACATGAGAGGCAGAGGCCCACTGCACCATGCCACCTACCTCGGACACACTGGGTAAGAAGCACCTGCAAAGTGGGAGGAAGTCGTTACAAGTGGGGTGCTTCCACTTTCATTGACACTCTTGATTCATGTTCCAGCCTGAATGCAGTGGAAATAAAAAGCTGAAATGTAGGCATGAACGTGACGCGAAGTATCACTCAGCTGTAATGAAGAAATACACCCTGGTTCAGGCATGTTTAGTGGACGGTATGAGATGACTGTTTTCCCCTGTAACGAGTGAATCTACTGCCAAATATTTCAGAGGCGATAATCCCCGATCCTCCTCCTTGGTTGATAAACGGAGTGTAGGTTTAGCAATGGAAAACCCCATGATGCAGCACTGTTAAAGAAAACACTCTTTAAAAGACATACGTTCCTGTATAGTCTTATCTCGCAGACATAGTAGTTCATATAGACAAATCAGTAAATTGCAAAACTAGTGTTCCTTCCTCGTCCTGCCCTCATGATCTCTCTGCTATTTACTCTCCCAGTATACAAAATCTTTCACATTTCACCCCTGCATCTTGTTTTGTGCAGTCAGGTGTGTCTGTTCCTGAAGAGAGGAGCTTCACAGACGGAGGTGGATGAGCAGGGCCATGACCCCCTAAGTATTGCTGTCCAGGCCGCCAATGCAGACATCGTCACCCTGTGAGTGATCCTAAGTCTCCTTAGACCGATGATAGTTTTTTAGCTAGTTCCTAATAAACATTTATGTGTTGGTTATCATTTATGCTTGAGTCATTGGCAATAGTAGTTGATCCATTCTTTCAATAGGTAAGCTGCCCCATACACCACCAAATGCATTAATTTAAGATATTTGGGACAGAGTTGTAAGATTAATTCCATGAAATGGAAATCTGATCATCTGTTTTTTTTAAATATTTTAAATAATATAATGTGTTTGAAAGCTCTGGAAAAGGCTTATTTGGTCAAACTACTGTCCATTGCTCACTGCTTAAATATCTGAATGTTGTTTAATAGGACAGAATTATTTTTTCTATATGAAAGCAGATGGTGAATTGTCTGAATTGTAACCCTGATTGTTGTCTTTACTTTCTCCTCCCCTCCCCTTACTTCCTACCCACTGTGGATCTTCCCCCTTTGCCACTCCTTACCGCCCCATCACATTTCTATTCTCACTGTCTTTCACTCCGTGTATATCTTTTCTCACCTGCCTTTCGTCCTCTTATTATCCTTCCACACATGTCCCCTTTCATTTCTCCCTCCACCTCTGTCTTTTTCTTCTCTCTTGCAGACTGCGCCTAGCGCGGATGAATGAGGAGATGCGAGAGGCGGAGGCTCCGTTGGGTCAACCAGGTCAATACCACAGCAGCAGCCCCACTGAGCAGCAGTATAGAAAGTGCATCCAGGAATTCATCTGCCTCACCATAGACGAATGCTAGTGGTCCCTTTATTTATTTATATATATATATATATATATATATATATATATAAATATACCTAGCTTATGATGAAGAAGCTTGGGGTGTCTGAGGATAGAGGAGCGTACCACTTGCTCATTATGGGGGTGCCTTGTGTTGTAGGGAGACCCCTGATGGACCTTTTTAACTCTACTAACACTACAGTCACCATCTACATTTTTCATCACCACTACGTTTCTGCTTGCCATTACTCGGAACCACCCATGCTATGCTAGCTACATGACACACAGTAAAATGACATGTGGTTTTTGGTGTTTTGCTAACAGGGTTGTCCTCTAACTTATCATAACGTGGTGTGAGCCCTTGTGTGAGGGTGTGTGGGTTGCCTAACAGCTCTTCGCTGCATTAACCCCCTTACACATTATATCTCTCCCGACCATCTATGACCATCCAACTTACCCATCTCTTCTTAATCGGAGATGTAAATATACGTATTTAGAAGTTGTATGGGTAATCTTTAAACTATGTGCTGTGGCATGAGGTGAAAAAAATGGTATTTGTTCCATTACTAAAAGAAAAAGAGTAACTGACAAGCTACAGTGGAGGTGGGCAGGGTAATTTACTGTGTATAAAGAGGTGTCAGGAAGGGACATTTAATGTAAAACTGTGACAAAATTACTCAAGGGCTTGTGGAAAAGAGACCTCTTGCCTGCGTTGTAAGATACTTTGTGAGTGAGTGAGTGAGTGAGTGAGGAGAGTAAATGAGTGCATGTGTCAAAGAATACTGAGAAACCTAGTTAAATCATGATATGATACATAATGTTTTAATGTAAAGGAGAAAAAAAAAGATTCTGCACTTTTCCCACCTACAGTATTATATTTTTGTTTATTTTCATTCAGTCAGCTTTTACATTGTTCTTGTCTAGTCCAGTCTATTGTCCATCTCTCTATTGTCTATTTTATTCCTTTCTTTGTATTTTTGTTTTATCTCCACAAGAGGACCAGTGCAATGCATTCTTGGATGCAGTTTACTTCTGCATTTCTGTTATTGATTGTCATTTTAATCTGAAAGCATTACTTGGACTTTTTGACAGGAAGTATTTAGATTACATCATGTAATAGCACTCATAAAAGACATGTTGCTTTAATTTTCCCTTTGGAAAGGCCTTAAATTGCTATGAGTAAGATTACTGATACTCAAACACACCACTGGAAGAGATTTTATTAGTTTATCTATGGAACTTGGAGTTACAATGTACCATTGTTTTAAAATTAGTTGCAGTCATTCGTTGTTCACTAGTGAGGATGAGAACTCGTCAAGTTGTGAAGGTGAAGTGCAGACAAAGCCGGAGCAGAAAGTCTTGTAGTGCAATGAGCGAGTGTATAAAGCTGGATTTATGGCTCGTCCTTCCATCCATTGCCTTTCCCAGTGCAAAGGGGAATCATGGCGCCTCCATGTTGTTGTAAATACTCATCCATGTTACAGTGTCTGTGGTGAGATAAAGGAGCACATTTCTTTACGTGTTTACACACTTGTGGGGTCAAAGGACGTATATATCTGGCTTCCCTCACTGGTCAATGCTTACAATGTTCTCTGCATGCTTTGCCAGAGTCATTAGTGGGAGGTTCAACATCGTTTGCGTTCTGAGCATGATAAAATATTTTTCAATGGTTTGATCACGTCGTGCAGTGCAGTCCTGTGAAATGAGCATGCACCACCATGACCCCTCTGGTGTTTCTTACTTTTTGCACCTCTGTGCCATTCTTCCATCCATGGACCAAATCTGTGGTGACTTCTTCATTCCTGTCTTTTTTTGTTTGTTTGTTTGTTTTCACAAAAGCTTAGTAACAGTGATTTTAGTTATTGTTTGTATCTTGTGGTTTATTTTCCTCTGCCAAAGACTTTTTAAAGGGAAAGTGTCTGACATTGTTGTATGATATCACCGTTTTTTTTGTTTTTTAAACTGAAACTGTTCAGAGTAGGTACAGCATAGTCTTGACATGCTTTGTGAAGTGACAGAGTGGTAGAAACACTGTTGGTGTACTCACCTGCTCAAAAGAGGTTATAGAAATGTGACAGACCTGAGAGATTTTGATATGGCAGGTTATATTCTGCAATAGTTCAATGTACTGCAAGTAGAACCAGTCTAGGGGGTGATGTGATGCTACTGTGACCAAACTGTTAAGGGCCCTAGCCCTAGCTGAAGTATTAAATGTTGTGTCCATTGTGTGTATTGACATAGGAGTGGTTAAAGGTGCTGTTCAAAGCAAACATGCTGTAAATAGTACACTTGTGTATTTTAACTTGATGCCAGCTGCCTGCTTCTCAGCATTCAATCACAGATCCCGACTGTCTGATCTGTTTTATGTATCTCTTTCAAAAAGCAACCTGTCAGACCAAACTGACTCGGAGGCGTTCTTCTGTCCACTGACATTTGGATATCTTTGGAATACTTTCTTCCTTGTCTTTAGAAGCACTGAGTGGGGGGAAAAAAAAGAAAAACAAAATGCATACAATAAAACTGAGAATCTCTTGATGAACTAACCCTGCTTCCTGCTTGTTGCTCTCATTTCTGTTTCCTGTCTCATCTTTTGTGCATTAACATTCTCTCAACATTGCAGCAATATATTTTATATAATATATTTTTATATAAGAAAAAATAGTGTCTGTAAATGATGAATTGATAAAATGGGTGTTTTAATTTGAAGAAATAGAGCTGCTGTATGTCGAAACATTGTCAGATTTTGGGAGAATGCTTTTGTTTTTTTACAATGTGGTAACAAACGTTTGGGTAGCACTTGGCTTATTCAAAGCAATACTATGGTTTCCTCCATTATACTAAATATAAAGGAAACGTACACATGGACATCTCCATACTGCCAGGTCAACATCAACACATTATTTAAAGATCACTTTAGTGGTTTGGGTCTGCTGTTTTTTCAGATAGCGCCTCAGTTTCTAGAATGCAGCAGCAACACTGTGCCTTGAATAATTCAGTGTCTCCAGTGTGTTATGTGATCTCACAAGTATTACACCATCACTGAAAAATGTCCTCACATGCCAGAAGTGTCTTAATTCCTCTCTCACATGTCCACTTTAGGAAATAAGCGGCTGACTGACATATCATTGCTTCTGTTACCACAGGGGTTGCCACGGGCAGCAGGAGCGTTAAACCCAAGGATGTCCGGGATAGAGTGAGTGAAGCATCCTGGGCCGTCATACTAGGGGTTCAGTGTGATACTGTGATTCTTTCTACTCTGGTGGTTGTGGGTGATCTTTAAGGTGTCTGTCGCCCATTCTGTTGCGCGCACACACTTTTTGCAGCTGTCTGGACGTTTGGAATCATGGGGAGAAATTAGGCATTCAATGGTACACAAATCTTCAGTGGTGGAGTATTGAAAAAGATGTCTTGAGACCCAAGTTTAATGCAGCATTCACATACTTTTTGAAATATGTGGTTTATACTCCCAAAATGTTCAAACATCAAATGTTTAGTACAGTAAGTACCAAGCAGCAGAGAATGGGTAAGTATAATCCACTGCATATTATGAAATGTGAATTAGAATATAAAGCACACCAATCCAGGTATCATCACTTGGTTGTGGCTTGAAAATGAACAAAAGAGAGAAAAGGATCCCTGGGTGACGTAAGAGTGAACTGGCCAGGATGCTCACCATTCTTTCCCTGCAAGTTCCTGATTTCCTAACAGAGACCCCCATTTAGAAGTTTATAATAAATCAAAAATGTGCATAAGATCCAACTTAAGTTTCTGGTATCAAGTCATAAACGTATTTACTCATAAACAAAATATACATCACTTACAGTATCTTGAAGGAATAGGTGTCTATATACCACCAAGGTAGACTGAGGAGCTTTACTCAATCTTGAGGCTATGCTGTGGGGGTGTTGCTCTTTCATGCAGATGTTTATCATCTCTGTCTTTCTTCCTGAATAGTGACATGTGGGTTATTGGGGATTGCAGTATTTGCTGGTTTATTGCTTTTATGTCACGTCATTAAAAAGGCTTGCAGTGTTGCTCGCTGGTGTTAAAGGTAAGCAAAAACTAGCAGATTGGTCCCTGCAGTCTCCATGGTGCCCAGCCCAGTGGGACGAACCGCCATTTGACTTTAGTATCCCCCCATTGCAGGTGACATCTCCTGCATTGATGTCTTTCGCGAGTTTTCTCTCCTCGCGTCTCTCCAGCCCGAGAAGTTGAGGAGAAGGAGCATGCAGTTCAGCCACTGCAAGAAGCCAGAGTGACCACCTCTTCTTCTCAACACTTTTCAGTTACTTTGGATCAAGAGGGTAGCTTCCACATGCCATTAAAAATTACATTTTGATGCTAGGGAGTGAATGCTGCTGGCATGAGAAAATGCTCAAAACCTGCAGGAACTAGTTAAAGCTGTTTTATAGTAGGCTTGTAGCCTAATAGTTCTCAATTGCTGTTGTAAATGTTTGTTTAAAGTCAAGATAATAGACATAGGAAAGCTTCCTCCAGAACTACAGAAAACATTTTTCGAATGTTTCCACAGGATAAATCATACTCTCTATGATGAGTAAACTAAACTTGTTGTTGTTGTTGTTGTTGTTGTTTTAATCTAAACTAAATCAGTGAAGTACCTGTTTAATGTTTTGTATAATTTTATTTTGTCAACTGCAAATCTATGATGATATGATTTTCAAACTCTTGTGCAACTGGTGGCAGAAAAAAAAATAAAAACCATACAGTGAAAACGCCTTACGGGATGTTTTTGTGCATTTCAATTCAATTCAAATTAGCTTTATTGGCACGAACAATATTGCCAAAGCATCATACAAAATACACTAGTCAATCTGTTTTCTTTTAAACTCTGACAACACATACAGCAACAAGAATCTTAATGCAGCTTTGTGTAACAGCACTGATTGTTGTTGAAAAGGTGCAGAAACAGTAACACAGTATAGACACAGACGCCTTTGTAATGTGTCAGGTCTGTCTTGGTGCGGTACAGACTGCAAATGTAAGTATTTATATTATGATTATAAGGAATTTTATTCTAGGGCAGCTCACAATATTTATTAGATATTACTGGAGTTTTTGAAAGATTATAATTAGGAATAATACTCCAGATCAACTGGTGCCAGTAATGCGCTTTCTGTGGCATTTTTCAGCGGCTGTAACACAAATGAAGAAGAAGAACCGGAAGTGTCATTTTTCTCCTGCTGGCGATTGCTAAAGCTACGTTGGTGTCATCGTCTTATCGCTTTTGGGTTTGACAATAGAAATAACAGCCTTATTTCGTGTCCAGTCACGGATACCTGTTTTCACTGGGGTCTCTGGAGAGGTATGTATGTGCGTGTGTCAGTCATACACGCCCTCTAGTTAGTGCGAGAGGTGTGGGGGCCAGCTCTCCTCTCCTTAATAACTACTGTTTATGCTAACGCTAGGTGGCTAACCTAAACATAGCTGTGGCCTACGTTAGCAGTTGGTGGCTAACACAGTAACACAGGACTTCTCACCGGCTGCAAGTTAACGTTACCTGCTAGCTTGATCTCAGCCGCCGTGTCGACTTAGCCTGCCTGGACGGACAGTGTAGCCACGGTGGGATTAATAAAGCCACACATGATGTCATTCTGCAGTTTGATGTTGGTCTGCACTGTTTGTTTACAGTCGGCGGTTGAGTAACGTTGACTTAACGTTAACTCTCCGTTATCGAGCTAACATATCGATACGCTCAGTTAGCCTTGGCGTCAACATTAGCGTGGTTTCCAAAGTAGCGGATTAGCCTCAGCTAACACAAGTTGCGTAAACGCAAAGCGGCGTCTTATTTAATTGGAAGTGAAACTGACATAATTTCAACACTGTTACAGTTCGGCTACAGCTCATTAGCGTTGTATTGTCAGCTGTTAGCCACATGACAGCAGGCCAGTAGGCTGATTGGGAAGTTATCCTGTTTTCAATGGGCTGAGGTGGAAAGACGTGTTGTCCATATGTGTAGCAAAGTACAATCTCAAAATACCTCCCAAGTACCTTACTTTACGTGTTTCCATTTTAGGAGTAATAACGTTACTTGAACGCCACATTTTAAAATTGAAATGATGCACGTTACTTGGTAAGGCATGGAAAGTGTATTTGTACAGCACCATTCAAAAACAAGGCGATTAAAAGTGATTTACATAAGATAGCAAAATAAAATTAAGAATCACAAGGCAATGTTGCACAGACGTGTTAATTTAGTATTTTAAAATAATTTAATAAAATATAAGAATAAGCACTGGAGTAATACATAGCTAACGTTACAGTGCAGTTCCAGTTCCTGGAGAGATGGAAATAATCATACATCTTCAGTCCATCATTGATGCATTGCTGTAGTTTACATTACTCACCAGTAACCTAGTATGCCACTTGATTCTACAACTAGTTGAAACAATTACATGAATAAAAGGGTAGTCAAACAACAGATTTAATCAATCTCTGACATTTGTGATAAAACAACTTCTTGTATGTGAGATTGTGCTGCTTTTCTTTTTTTTTTGTGTGACTGTAGATTGACTGCTTTTGAGATTAATGGCGTTGGGTCAGACTCTGGGCAACAGCTCACAACTACTTATTGGTTGGTTCAGCAACAAACTTGTGCTCACGTCGAGTCTTCTGTAGTTCCTGTTACGCGTGTTTATCATATCTTAATATACTCATTTTACCTCCTTTTATTTTGTGTTGTATTGTACTTCTGTACTTTTCTTTTTCCCTTACTGTTTTAATGGTTTATTTCCAAAAAGCTCTTACAGGGATGAATGTTGTGAATTAGCATACATTTACATTAGAATAAAATATTGAAACCACTACACAACAAACCACTTCATTGATCAGTTAAAAGGCAAACCATATATCAGTCATCAGTCCAGCATTAAAATAAATGTTTCCCCAAAACTTCAGGGGTGCTACTCAATTAAAGCTTTCCACTGGCCGATGTCATACTATCACAATATGTTGTACACAATCATGGTTGACAATCCTGCCAACGTTGATGCATCATGATATCTGTGGAAGAAATTGGTAATCGATCATACTGTGTGCTGTATTTACTCTATACATTAAATGACATTTAACAACAGGATTTCATAGCTGAGACGAAGCACTGTTCATAGAGCCTGAGCCTATGTAAGACACACACAGCGTGAGCACCAACATGCCACCAGTCAAATGAACACAGTCATAAACTGGCAAAGCAGAACAGCTCCAGAGTTTAAATGTATGCAGTAAAGGAAGGCTAAAAATTAACCTAGGATTGCAATAAAATATGTCGTGATAATAGCACCACTGTGTATCAGTAACAAATTTCAACTAAGCAAATCAATACACACATTTCAGTATCTCCTTTTTCCATGTTGTCTAAATCCTCAGATGAACAACAACGGGAATAAGAGAGCTCCAACTACAGCCACTCAGCGCCTGAAGCAGGATTACCTCAGGATAAAGAAAGACCCTGTGCCTTACATCTGTGCAGAACCTCTCCCCTCCAACATCCTGGAATGGTAAGATCTCCATCCTTGCAAGGCACCCAGCCAAAAATCATCACCAAGGCTATGTTGTATTTCAGTGCTCTAACGCTGACTCTTTTTATGTGATCAGCACAGTTTAAACATCCAATAGTTTTGACACTTTTGTTAAATAGTCACTATGTCTCTTTTTTTCTCCTTTTGAATACTAAAAAACAGGTTAAATTCTTATAAAAACATACATTTAAGTTAACAAAACAAAAGTGTTTGCAATGCAACAAACAGCTTCTTCTTTTTTGTTCAGGATGAGATTAAACTACAGTGAACCTATGGGCTTCCAAGATAAACCTGAGGGTCCTAAGATGATTTAAATGAGGAATAGGAAAATGATATAAAGGAAAAAAATAAATGATATATATTTTCTTTCTGCATATTTGTCTTTGCTAAAATACTGGATACTAAAAGCTCCTTTTTAAATGGGTGCTTTACGCAAGTTACCTTAGGTTTTAGTTTATTTTCCCAGGTTTCAAGATGACTGTTTCAGACTATGAGCTGTGTCCACAGCATTGAGCAGTTGCATAAAACAATTCAACAGTAACATGTCTTTCCAGGTTTAGTGGTGACAGCACAATATATCGTTGGAGCATTGTTATTGCAATGTGCACTTGTACAATAGTCTCATCGCAGAACAATGCAATGTCAAGGAAGTCATATTAACTCAACCACCTGGACTTTTTTGCTGTTGATACAAAAGGAAAATTCAAGGTTCTCATTTTCCATGACTAATCTACAAGAGAAGTTTGTCTGATGTAACATCATTTACTCAGATTAATCCATGTATGGTTTGTTCTTTCATTATTTCATTTCAAAACCAAAACGGAAAACCAAAACACAGACTTACTAAAAAACTTTTCTGTTTTAAACCCATTACTGAAAACAAAGGAGCTGCGTTTTGTTCTATCTTTGACTGGTGTTGTATCCCTACAACCTGTTCTCTCTCCCGGACTCGTCACATATGGCGTGGTCGAGGCCTATTGGGGTCTGTTTGTAATGCACTGGGGATTGTTATAGCGTCGTAGGTCAACGCAGTGGGGGAAGCCCTGTAGCATCTGTCTGTGACAGTAAAGGCAGGTATATGATATTTAACAGAAAAGACCGAGTAAGAACATGGTTGGGGTGAATGGAGGGCCAGAACCCGCAGAACGGTGTCATATACAATGTGAAACAAAAAGTCAATATTACATATTTAAGCTTTTTATTTTATTTTATAGCCTATTGGCTAAAGCTATTTCTTAATTCGCATCTCATATCAACTATGGCGATTGTATGATTGTAGAAGTGAGCAGTATAGGCCTATTATAACCACATACGAAAAAAGAAATATGAGAATATACTTTGTTTTGCAAGATTGCGTCACGCTGGAGGAGCCACTCAAGCACTCCAATTCTCCTATTTCTAGATTAAGTACATTACCATCAAGGAAGCATTTTGTTTTGGGCTGACCTGAAGCAGCTGGTTACCTGAGCGATCTAAGAATACCCGAATATGTTTATCAAGGGTTTTTTCTCAAGGTTACGGGCAGGGTGCGAACTACGGGGGGAGCCAGGGGAGCTTTACACCTCTTAATAAGACATGAGCTCCCCTGAAAACATGATTTGTAATATTTTGGGGGGTCTTTAAAATATCGACAATATGGTATTTTTGCCATTCATTTCAAATTTTCTGTAGCCTATGATCATGGATCATGTGTAAATCAGTAGCGGGCTTCATCCAGCCAGAGGGATCGCCGACCGTCCGCAGCATACCAGGTCGCTCCTGCGACCTCCTCTCTCTCGTCCTGTACGCTCCAGCGCCTGCTCCCTCTCCGGCGGTAGACCTATGAGTTGTTTTGCCAATACAAACACCGCGCTGGACGGTCAGTGGTCGTTCCCTCTGGCTGGATGATGTCCGACGCTCCTAATCCATGTGTTCCTACAGCGGGAGGTTCTCCGCAGCGGTGCGCAACTTTCTAAGTTCTTCCATCTCCGAAAATAAAGGTCAGGACGAAACAGTGTAGCCGCTGAACAAAAATTACCCGAACCTTTTAATCTGTGTATGATTCGTTAATATACAGCTTGCCAAATTAACTAATAACAGTTCATGTTTGCTGTGTACCGTTGGATGTACTGACAACTATCAGTGAATTAATTTTAAACTGAAGAAATCTTAAAATCCGGAGGATTCTCAGGAAAGCGTTCCTGTTCCAGTTGCTAGTGAGTTACAAACTGAACGTTGAGCCAGTAGCAGCCTCCGGTACTGCAGCTATATAATATTGTCCGGTTTTTCCAACTAAAAACCCACTTATGTTGATGTTCAAGCTTATCTTAATTACATTTAATCAGGCACCGCCATCGCCCAAATGTATCTGCTGCTAGGTTTATCAAGTATAACACACAAAGTTAAACAAATCTGACTCATTAAATATCAAAATCAGTATTTTTCTGTTTTGGTTTTAAAACAGAAAAACAAAAACCGGTATCTGTTTTTTGTTTTCTGTTTATCCATTTTTGCTGATTTGGTTTTGAAACGAAATAATCAAAGAACGAACCATACACGGATTCCGATTTAAGGGTTCTTGGTTTGTTGCAGTTTGCACTCAAAAAAGTATTCACACTAAAAAGACATTTTTCAGCTGATTTATTTTTTGTTTCTATGCATTTTCACCTACCAAATCACCACAATAATTCTAGGATGCCTAATTATTTTTACATAGAGCAACTGACATCAATTCCTGTATTTTTTCATATCGCAATATATATTAGAGAAAAGAAAAATATTGCAATGTCAATATTTCCACTAATCGTTTAAGATGTACTTTTTCTTGGCGCCCACACCGTCTGTACCGGAATCCGCTGTGTAAGTCATGACTATGACATTACAACACAAACTTACGGCCCAACCAGACGGAGAACAATAACAACAAATGCACTTGTATACAATTACATTTGAGAATTGTAGCTTACTTTTGCTAGCCTTCAACTCAATAGTCATGATTTCAGTTAAATGCCAAAAGTTGCTGTTACTGTTACCTTGTTTGGTCTCCGCTCTGTGGACTTGATGCTAGACCGGGTGCTTTCAGATCATCCAGAGGTAATGGGGACATTGTTTCTGGAAAGACAGACGTGGGTGTTGACATTTTTAAAAGTAACCACAAGTGAAATTTTGGTGGCTAAAACTGCATGGCCAGACACCACTAGAGGTGGCGTGTTGGGGCTGTATTTTTAATATTTCCTCTTCCAGGTAAAATCATTATTCCAGAGTATCCATG
>NC_060167.1:26109165-26133903 GCF_021292245.1 Micropterus dolomieu
AAAGAACGAACCCTTAAATCGGAATCCGTGTATGGTTCGTTCTTTGATTATTTGGTTTTGAAACGAAATAATCAAAGAACGAACCATACACGGATTCCGATTTAAGGGTTCTTGGTTTGTTGCAGTTTGCACTCAAAAAAGTATTCACACTAAAAAGACATTTTTCAGCTGATTTATTTTTTGTTTCTATGCATTTTCACCTACCAAATCACCACAATAATTCTAGGATGCCTAATTATTTTTACATAGAGCAACTGACGTCAATTCCTGTATTTTTTCATATCGCAATATATATTAGAGAAAAGAAAAATATTGCAATGTCAATATTTCCACTAATCGTTTAAGATGTACTTTTGCTTGGCGCCCACACCGTCTGTACCGGAATCAGCTGTATAAGTCATGACTATGACATTACAACACAAACTTACGGCCCAACCAGACGGAGAACAATAACAACAAATGCACTTGTATACAATTACATTTGAGAATTGTAGCTTACTTTTGCTAGCCTTCAACTCAATAGTCATGATTTCAGTTAAATGCCAAAAGTTGCTGTTACTGTTACCTTGTTTGGTCTCCGCTCTGTGGACTTGATGCTAGACCGGGTGCTTTCAGATCATCCAGAGGTAATGGGGACATTGTTTCTGGAAAGACAGACGTGGGTGTTGACATTTTTAAAAGTAACCACAAGTGAAATTTTGGTGGCTAAAACTGCATGGCCAGACACCACTAGAGGTGGCGTGTTGGGGCTGTATTTTTAATATTTCCTCTTCCAGGTAAAATCATTATTCCAGAGTATCCATGTCTTTTATTAATATTATGATGTGATTGTAAGTGTGCCACTGCCAAAATGAGTCATTTTTCCTTTCTTCCTGGTTCGCTGATGTGATTTGTTCACATGCTTTAACATGCCCTCAGTGGAATATTTGCAACGGATTATGCGACACTACAGGTCATGGCATTTCTTGTGGGGGGGGGTTATATTAATTAAATATATCATATCAGGCATATTATTCTAAATATGTATCTCCCCTCGCTATCAGTTACATATTTGTTCAATAATTTCTCATGGTCATGTTCAGGTATTTTCTGTCCTTGTACTCTGGATGGGGGGTTAGTTGTAGGTGTACTTTTATCTTGGCCTTACCAGACATGCGCAGGAAAGGAACCAAATAAGTTTGTTTCATTGCCAGTGTGTGCTGTTTGTTTTTATTTAACAAGGTAAACCTGGTGAAGACAGTTAGAACCTTTATTTGGCTAGAGCAGAGAATTCAAAAATCTTTCATCTCGGTCCGTGCATCACAGATCGACTGCAGATAGACTTCTTGTGATCTGAAAATATAAAAAATATAAATAATATATAAATATATATAATATATAAAATATAATACTCGAGGTCCCGGGGATGTTTTCTGTTGTATGATATGCATCTTAACCACAAGACCAGGGTGCTCCTGAAAATAAATGACTATGGAAAAGAAAAAAGAATTAAAGGAAACATGCAGCAGAGTCTGATTCTGGGCTATTGCTAGCACGTTAATGCAGGTCTAAGGACGGAGGTTTAACCAAACGTGTTTTGTTTGTAATGATGTTGCTAAAATTTAGGAAATCTTCTCTGTCTTCTTCAGGCACTATGTAGTCAGAGGTCCTGAGAAAACTCCATATGAAGGTAAACACTTAACCGACACCTACTCCTCAGCATCAGCTGCTTCTTTTAATGTATTTTGAGCATGTTGATTGCTGCTGATTTCTGCAGTTTTGCAAATAAAATCTGAGACGTGATCTGTAACCATGAGTCATGTTGCCTTGCCCAGAATCTCACAATATGTTTTGTCTTAGGGGGATATTATCATGGAAAACTCGTATTTCCCCGGGAATTTCCTTTTAAACCACCAAGCATCTATATGATAACACCAAATGGGAGATTTAAGTGTAATACAAGGTAAGAATGTCCTTTCCTTTTGGTGAATTAAATGAGAATTAAGGATTTTAAGAGTTTTTAAAAAATGACTTGGTCATTGTTTTAGAACTTGTCTGTAACTTTGCCTGTTTTCCCTCCACAGGTTATGTTTGTCCATCACAGACTTCCATCCAGACACGTGGAACCCTGCGTGGTCTGTCTCCACCATCCTCACAGGTCTGCTCAGCTTCATGGTGGAGAAAGGCCCCACCCTTGGCAGCATTGAGACCTCAGACTACACAGTGAGTACAAACATATGACCGTCAAAGCAGCACGCGGTGATAAATGACCTTTCGATGTCGTAAATATTTAATTATTTGCTTTTTATTTTTTATTTTCCAGAAAAGACAGCTGTCAGCCCAAAGCCTGGCCTTCAACCTCAAGGATAAAGTGTTCTGTGAGCTGTTTCCTGATGTAGTCGATGTACGTGTGAGGTGATCTCTAACTTCTTGTCGTCTTCCCTCTTCTTTCTTTTTTGGCGGCCTAATATCCTCCTGTTTCTTTCCTTCCCTCCACCAGGAAATGAAGCAGAAACAGAAGGCCCAGGAGGAGTTAAGCGCCCGCACTCAGCCTCTCCCCTTACCCGATGTGGTGCCTGACGGGGACCCTCAGCAGGCCCACTACGGCCTCCCTGCCCTCAACGGAGGGCCCGTCCCGCTCGGTGGCGCCAACCCCGCCCCCGGCCTGCAACAGGCCAATCGCAACCATGGACTTCTAGGTGGTGCTCTAGCCAACCTGTTTGTGATTGTAGGCTTTGCGGCGTTCGCCTATACAGTCAAGTACGTGCTGAGGAGCATAGCCCAGGAGTGAGAGGAGCTGGTGTTGTAGGGTGGCGCTCCCCCCTGCAGGTGAGCCAACTTGTGGACTCCACATTCTACAAACACACTACGTGGGGGAGGGATGTTCAGTCCTGGGTTTAAACCCCTCCACGACCACCACCACCACAACCACCACCACCATGGACTTTGGAAGACGGAAACTCAAAGCCGACCCACCCAGGGAGGATAGAGAAGAGGGGGAGGTGGGGGAGTGGACGGGAGTGGAAGTAGGGCCGGGGGATTGGAGGGGCTTATTAAAACGGTTGTGATCCACTCTGTGCTTCAGTGGTTTATGTCTACAGTAGGAACAAACTTGGCTCATGGGTTGTGGAAGAGTGTAGAGCTTAGGACATGCGAACAGGTCATAGTTTGTTGCACCATGCTGGAGGCAACCACACACATATGCTTTACTGAGGGGACCTTAAACGCATCCTTGTTCTCCTGCACTCATCACGAACATTACTGATAAAAGCTTCTTTCTGACACTAGTAGGTCATTCTCAAAGCTCTGACCGGGTCACATGCGCAGCAGGTATTTCCTCTGCAGTGTTACCTGGTTGCTCATCAGATCATTAGAGGACTCCTCAGGCTGTGACTTGATGTAATTGCAGCTCCAAACATTTTCATAGTCAAAAAGGAGAAGCAGAAAGACCTGTCGTGTGTTTCTCATAATCAACATCGTTCATTTGAAGTGACCTTTTTTTGGTATTGGGAGTCACTCTTCCTATTTATGCATTTCTGTTGAAGAGCACCAACACATCCAGTTTAATAACCTGAGGCTACAGTTCTCTACAGCTGTCAGTTGTTTTCCTAAGAAAGTAATGATTTCCAGATGAAAGACCACAGACTCAGATAATCGCTGTATAGCTTAGTAGAGCTGCAATGATTCCTCAGTCAGTTGTCAACTGCTAAATTAATCGCCAACTATTTTGATAATCAGTTTGAGTCATTTTTAAGCGGGGGAGTCTAAATTCTCTGATTTCCTCTTTGACAGTAAACTAAGTACCTTTTGAGTCGTGGCCAAAACAAGGAATTTGAGGACGCCATCTCAGGCTTTGGGGAACACAGATCAACATTTTGCACCATTTTATAGACCATGCAACTCGTCTATTACTCGAGAAAATATAGTCACTTTTGAAAGATTGGCATGCCTACACTGTTTGAGGTTTCATAATGCCACAGGTAATAAAAAAGGAACAAATTGAAGTTCATGGGAACTGTCTTAGATCATGTTGAGCAGGAAATGGGAGCACAGGAATATTTATGATCTGATTTCTGAACTTGAAAGGTCAGTAAAGTAATCAGTGAAAAATGTCAAGAGGAAACTACAGGTAAACAAAAAAGAAAACCAATATATGCAACAACAAAAAAAAAAGCAAAACCTAATACAGGTTCCAAAAACAGTATGAAACAATGTGATGCAAATAGAAACTCGCACACTTGTCAGTACTTGTTATGTGTGTCATAGGGTCTATTTTCTGCACCATAGCTTACCCCTGATGCATAAAGTAGTCTTACAACAGAGTACTGAGAAGTACTTCTCTTTTTATATATCCATGTTGATAAAAACCATAAAAACACAAACCTGTTCTGGCAGTCTGTGAAGAGCTACTGATACAGGGTCTGTTCTCAACTGTCAACCCATGAGCCAAGCAGTGAACCCAGTGTCTGCACAGAAGTAATTAGAGACCAGTACCTTTTTTAAAAATTGGCTTAGCTGACCAGTATAGCGCCACTCTATATAGGTCCAAGTATGGAGACACGTGAAGAGAACCAACATTTTGTTTCTGTATATTATTTTTGACCATTTTTTTCCTTGTGTTTCGTTCTCTTTATTTATAGAAACAGACTGGGCTAGTAAGGAAAACGTCTATTGTTTGCAAAGCAGGGCAGTGCAGGCAAACAGGATGACCGGCCATGGCCCCGGGTTCACATAATTGCTGATAATTTACTGTTGTGCATTGCATTTAGTAAAGATGGTTCTACTGTGTATCTAATGTTTCAACAGAACAATGGTCTGAAAGCAGAAGATTTGCCTTTTTGTTCTTTCTTGGCACCATCTTTAAAAAAAAAAAAAGAAAAAACATACTGCTGATGATGGGAGTGCGATTGTGTGATTATACAGCAAATGCCCAAATTTCCATGCTTCAGTTATTCTTGTGTGACATTGTATGTTTTCATAGTAAATGCAAATAAATTACCCTGCTTGGCAGGGCATTTTACTTTCCTTTTATCTGCTTCTGTGAAAAATCGTACTTTAAAATGCCCATGCCAGTTTTTAAATATTGAGGTCAACGATTTCTTTTGCTCCAAATAAAAATGTCATATAAATCAAATTGAGATTGTTTACCAAGGCTATAATCTTTTGATTAGATAACAAAAGAGGCTATGCGCGTTTACGCTCATCTTGTTGCCTGCGTGCAGTTCCACAGAACACTGTTTACCTGAAGGCAGCGCTTCCTTGGAAATGTCAGAGTCCTCCTGTGACAGGATTGGTCACGTCTGCAGGGAGTTGTTTTTAAAAGAGCCCAACATAAGAACAACAGCCACAGAAAACCTCAACCAGTTCAGCAGAAACTTTAGCTTAAGTTGTAACGCAGGGGACTCAAATCAATCTTGAAAGTAAGTACTGCTCTAAAATGGCTGCTAGATGCTTTTGTATTGTAGTAATAATGAGTATTTGATGAGCTGTAGTCCTACTTGATACTGACTTCTAATTTGTCTCGTTGTGTTCTACAGGTTGCCTCTGGTGAAGGGAAACACTCCGCTTCCAGTCTGTCCTACACCCTCTACATCTACATTGCTCAGTCACCATGTTCATAAATGAAGAGCTCGAGTGTGTCGTGTGCTGCAACGAGTACTCACGCAGCGACCGGATCCCCCGGGTCCTCCACTGCAACCACACCTTCTGCGCCCCCTGCTTGGAGAAAATGGCCAAGCTGGACGGCGGCATCCACACCGTCTCCTGCCCTCTGTGCCGTTGGATTACCTGCACACGATCCAGCCTGACCCTGCCCGGGTCCCTATGGGTCAACACGGAGATCTGGGACCAGATTACAGAAGAGCCGAGGAGGAGGAACGACTCGGTGGAGAGTTGGAATTACGCAAAGACCCAACTCATCAATTCACAACTGTAAGTGTCCTTCCAAACCGATCTTAGCCTGACAGATTCTGTAAAAGCAATTCACTGTGTAATGTCAGCACCATCATTTCTGCAAACCTGGGATCTAAACAAATCTCTTTCTCTCTCTGGTCCCTCTTCAGCCCTGATTCAAGACATGGTTTCATGTCTACGTTTCAAAAAATGTTCAGCTGCGTGCTGCTGCAAGGACACGAGATGGAACGCTGCTGACAGTTTAACAGCCAAAGAAGTGAAAGCGGCTGCTCCTCTTTCTCGTCTCGTTTGAGACCTGATGAATGCGGCAGTGCAAGACTCCATGCGCTGTGCATGATGAGTGAAGGCCCGAACAGCTTTGTGCGTGTGAAGTTTAGTGAGTGTTGAAAGTTAGTGTTTATGTTTAACTTGAAAGCGGTTTTTAAAGGGCAGCAGTGACTGAAAGTCAGCAAGCCTTGATCTGTGAATATTTTTAAAAACATACTTTTGTATAGTTGTTTTTTTTACCATAATATGAGTAGCCTAACTGCAAAATATCAACTAGAGAATGCAAAAGCTGAAGTGAATACCCCGCAAGTATGAAGAGCTAATTGAAAGCATTTAGAGCACATATTTAAGTGGTATAATGTTGTGATTAATTGTAAATTGTAGCTTGTTCTGAAAATATGTATACATGTGTGTATATAGTATGCTCTTATCTTTTATGCTCTTATCTTTTTTTGTATTATTCTTTACACTTGTTAAAGCACTTTGTAACTTGTTTTTGAAAAGTGCTCTACAAATAAGGATTATTATTATTATTATTATAGTCTCACTTTTTTTGTCACTTTGCCCAGCTGCATTTTGATACCATCCAACAAAATCAGCTCTGATGTGGATCTGAGGATCTGTATTTCCTTCGCTGTACTGAACTGAACTTAAAGGATCCTTATCCTCAACATTTCTCTGAACTCTTGAGCACAGTCTATTCAAATGTATTTATTTAACATAAACAAAAATGACTTTTGATTGTTAACTGAGACATTTGTGCACATTCCCATGTTAAGTCTGTTAAATGAACCTTATCTGTGAAGTGAAGCATTACTGTGTGGAACATGAAGAATAATGTGCAAGCAGCAAAGATGGGCAGCATTTTAATAAAAGTTGATCAAAAGTACCTCCAGAGTGGTGTCCAGTGTTTATTGATCTTGGCTGCAGTGGGGAAAACAGTAGAAACCATTTGTATTAAGATGTTTTCTCCTTCATGTAATCTGTCAGATGGAAATCATGAATCTTAAATCAGCACAATTTATAAAAGGAAGATAATAGTGAAAAAAGCAAAAATGCCTGTTATTATATAACAATTAAAAAAATGCACCATTTGTACCATAAATATGTTGAATTTCTTGCATTAAATATGATGAAAACTGGGCAAGATATATCTTCAATCATTCAAATTTAAAATTGCAATAGATTGCAATTGAAATAGAAGTGTTAGATATATTTTATGCTCAATTAACATTATTTTCTCACAATTACTAAATGTTTCAGCTTCTCAGTTGGACTTTTCCTTGTTTTTATGATTTTTCACAAGTGCATCTCCCCAAACTGTTATTACATATTTTTAAATTATTTATTCAAAGTAAACCTTATAAGGAAACTTAACATAAGCTGAAAATTATTTTTTTAAACCCAGGCTTTAGTGTATTTATATTATTTTAGATATTTAAACAAAAATCTCATTTCACTATGTGCCATGTCTACATTAAATACAGGCTACTACTTCTTCCACTGCCATCAGCCTGTTAGTGGAGTATTTTCACAGTGTGCTATTAGGACTTTTAGATAAGTAAAGGATCTGAATACTTCTTCCACCACTGACTATATTATGCATATCTTTTGTTTACTCTATTGCCTTTTATTCTGTGCTATATCATTACATTTCACCTTAAATTATACTTATATCCTGTAGGCCTACTCTATCTTACTGCACTATATCATACTATATTATGTTATAATAATGTGTGTAATGTGATGATAACATTATATATGTATTTATTTACATATTTGTTTACTGCATAATGTACTACATCATATCTCAATAATAAAATGTATTAAGAACTAAGTTAATTACATAATCCTAGTATATAATACACTGTACACTGTTTTAGCTGACAGTATCATATTACTCTTACATGTTTTATATTTTGCTAACTTCGCTGCTACTCATTCACTTAGCTTGAGACATTTTTTCAAGTGCAACACTAGTCGTGGGTAGTTTGTATATTATTGGTCTTGTAATATTGAGTTTAAACGCTCTTGTACAGTTTCTTTTTTATTTTATTTTATTTACTTTATATATTTAACTTTACTTTTAACTATTATTTGTACTTCTCTCTGTCTTTGTGCTGCTGGAAAACTTGATTTCTCGTCTGGGGAATCAATAAAGGCTGATCTTTTTATAAGTAGGTAGTGTGTTTAATGTTTACCAATATTAGGCCTATATGATTCAGCATGACTGACATTACTTTATGTATAAAGCTTTGACTTTAAAGTCCTCCCACACAGGGTTCTCTATAAATTTGTCTGCTTACTCAGAGACAATACTACTACTTGCTAAGTTAATGTAGGGGTAAACCGGGCGAAAGTAACACGGGACGAAAGTAACAAGGCGATTTTCTCAGAGCCCTAATTGCATTTGCAGTCCAAGCTGTGAGAGCACCTTCAGCATGCAACCCTTGATAAAGCTGTCAAATATCAGGTGATTTCGTCATCGTTTCCCGCGGTAGTCTCCGGAAAACTGTTTTTGAGCACGGTAAATAAATTTCTGAAGCGGGACTGTTCTTCGAATTACAAGTTGTGTCACTCGTTTCATGTGTCACAGTAATGATTAATTAACAGGTTATTTAGTGCTTTAACACACCCTAAAGTTTGCCCTGTCACAGTTTTTCAGTATAAAAATAAATCGTGTTTATATCTCAGGAGTTCCAGTCGGGACTAAAGTAGGCCTAACACTTGTTACTTTTGTCCCGCTTAACCTGACCACAAGTGTTTATTTTGTCCCGCTGCTAATGTGGTGACTTTCTCTGCGTTGCAGCATGTATTGAAACATGTTTATGTTATATTATACCAACAGAATATGCCAAGAGTGAAGGTCAGAAAGACAGACAGAGGTCTGATTCTGCACGATGTATGTGAGACGGCGTTTCTGGACATCTCTGTCAGAAACATCAGTCTCAGGGCAGCTGCTAAGTCGCATGGCATATGCCATGTCACTTTGCTCAGGTACTGCAGGAGGAGGGCAGAGACCAGTAGGGAGAAGACCAGACCGCCAGGGTACAGATCACATTCTAGAGTCTTCTCTGTGAAGAAGCTGCAGGCTTACATCAAGAGGGCAGCTGATATTTATTTTTGGCATGTCGCCTAAGGAGGTCAGTAAGCTACAGTTGTTAAAAAACACTCAACATGCAGCTCACTCACACTGCTCTTACTAAAACAATTTTAAAGTCATTATGAAATGTGAAATTTGTATTTGCTCTTAATAGCTTATTCGTTTTTACCTTATTTTTATTTACATTTAATCCATATCTTTCTACATTATGTTTTTTCCATTTTTTCCACTGTCTCTGAAGCTGCTGCAACATGCAAATACCCCCAGTGCAGGATCAGTAAAGTCTCTTGTTTTATGTTAATCATCAGGTTCATAAACAATGTCCATCTTACCATTTCCCCCTGTTTTAGGTGCACACATTTGCATATTTATAATTTATCCTTAATATAATATGAAATATTCTAAACAATTCAAGTTTGGGCCATCAGGTTACTTTTGAAACTGAATATTTAAAATAAAAATGTAATTAAAAAAAAAAATTATGATAAAGGACAAAAGATGTTTGCAGTTACAAATTAACAAGGTCACAGTCATGTTTATTTATTAAATACAAGGGTGGTAACACAAAAAAATCTAGCTTGTATTGTTGTGTTACTTTTGTTCCAGCTGACAGGGTCAAAAGTAATAATGTGCCACTTATGTTTAAAGTAAAATTATACAGCAGTCATTCTACATTTGTGCAAAATACCACCTGATATTGATAGACCACACCTGTGAGTTAGTGATCACAGCAATAATCTTTGAGACCTTATCCTTTAAAATCATTTTTTTCTGAAAAAAACACAAAAAAAACCCGGTACTTTCGCCCCCGCTCTCCCCTACCCTGTAATTGTCTGCTTACCAAGTTTTGTCTTTACAAGTAAGCATATCCAGACAGAGTAACACAATGACTCTCCGCAGTTTGGAGGACAGTAAAAGTAAAAAAATAATAATGTTAGACATTTAAATGTCAGAATTCGGGTGAGAAATAATGAAACACATTATGAATTTGTGGTTATTTTATTGAAAACAGTGACAGTGGATTATTTGAGCTGAAACCTTTTTTCCCTGAATTAGTTCTACCGAATAGCCTCTTAACTATACTATGTTAAGATGAAATAGTTAAATACTCAGACATTACAACACAAAACGTATGCAAACACAACAAGGAAGGAGTTACTAAAAAGCTTTCATAACCCACAGATTCACCTCCTTTAAATAATGATGGAGGCAGGAAAAGCTGCTGAACAGCTGTAAGTCCGTCTTCAGTCAAGACCCAAATGTGTGACTGTTGTGTCCACACTGTAGTAATCCATGTAAAAACAATGAATGTCAACATATATTCAGACAGGACTGAAGCCAAAATGGCCACTTTTGCACATTTTCAGCAGGAGAATAAGCGGTGTGAGTTTAGTGGACAGCAAAACCTGTGACTGACTTAATGTGAGACATAAATGCTAAAGTGAGACATTAAGTAACTGACCTGAAAGCCAATTTGCTAACAGATTGCATCAGTCATTGTACAGCAGTGTGGGTAGTTTGATAAAACAGTTTGATAAAACAGAAAATTGTTTTTTTTCCTCCTTCCTTCTTTTCCTCAATATAAAACAGTAATAACTGGCCTTAAATCCATTTTTATTAATGAGCAGGTCCAACACAACCAGGAATCACAGATAGAGATTATTTTTTTCGGTCCATGTGAAACTGGATTTTTTAAAATATATTTTAAAAAAGAGAAAGTAAGGAAGTTAATTAATTACTTTTCTTCTTTTTTTTTTTTTAAACACAATTTAAAAACAAAAGCTTTTCACGTCATTCCTTAGGATGGTGTTCCCACTTCATTAATACATTCAGCACTCAGTTAAAACAGGTTTCTATTGCATAAGGACATGATTAATCCAGCCTAGTCACTAACAGACTATCACATGTGCACTTAAATTAACATGTATCCATCACAGTTTTCATCACATCTTTCTCTTATTCGACATCTTCATGAACCTCTCTCTTCCTACCTCACACTAACAGAACATAATTTAAACATAGTAAAAGACATACTTGTGAGTAAACAGACATTGGTACAGTCATTATTATGTCAGCTAAAAACACAGGGCCTCACTAGATTAGTGTAAAAACTTTAGAACAAGGCTCATGAAAAACAAATTGACTTGTAACTCTGTTGTCAGCGAGCCCTTCACCAGCCTTGTGAGTCAGGCGTCTAAAAGCTCGCCTAAAGTGTCACCGCAGTTTGTGACAGGAGCATAATCTCTCTTCACACAAAACCTCAGGATAAAACAGGAGTAAAATACATTAACACAATGCCTTAATTGTACATCTGGATTAAGACAGGGATAAAATATGGGCTATAAACAATATTTTTAAGGAAAAAAAAAAAAAAACTGATACGATATCAAACAATGTTTTAAAAAAAAAAAAAACACAAACTGTCCAAAAGAGCATGTAGATGAGTTAGAGTTGAAATGCTGCCTTGGATTCAAAAGCAGCAAACAAATAAGTGATCAACAGTTCTATCAGAGATACAGTTAAAAATGTCCCTTTGTGATAGTATGTGGGGAATGAGATTTGTGTGTGCACGTGACTCCCTATAGGTAGGGGTACTGTGTGAGGCGCCTTGGGCTCAGCTGGTAGGCACTGTAAGCCTCAGCCCGGGGTGTCACACTGACGTAGGGAGAACCGGTGGCAAACTGATGCTGGTAGGCTGCGGGGAGGCCGTGCAGCAGACTACTGACAGAATCCTTACGATTGGCTGAGTCCCTCCTAGAGGAGGATGAGGTGTATGTTGCTGCATAGGCGGACGGGGAGGGACCGTGGCTGCCGTGACCACGGCCCAGCAGCTGCTCCATGGCCTGAGAAGCTGAGGAGAGGGCGGTGGAGGCCGGGTAGGTGTACAGGCTGGGGCCAGGGGCAGTGGCTAGCTCGGAGAAATTGTAGTGAGAAGCCGAGGAGGCCGGAGGGAACGTCGTCTGGCGACGCAAAGATGGGTCACTGTGGGAACGCTCCTGAGATGAAGAAACCACGGGCTGAACCTAAAAAGAAAAGACACTCAGTATTCATGCAAGAACCAGAGGTCAGAACATCACTTGTACAGTAGCCTATATTGGTCAGTTTCCTTTCTTTAGAGGATTATAGACTACATGTTTGTTACGTCTGCATAATCACATGGATATATTTTAACTGTATCGTGCATCATTTTAGACACATTTCACAAAATTCATCCTGATCTATGTAGAATTTTAGTTAGGGATGCACCGAATGTTCTGCCACTGAAATTAATCGGCTGAAAATAGCCCCAAACAAACAAACCCTTCCGGTGTTCGGCCTAATAAGTCAAAAGACTGCAGAAATTTTACCGAATAAGTACGTTGACATGTGGGCAGTGTGGAAGCATTTTAAAGTGTCCAAGAAAGACGCAAAAAATCGCTGTTTGCAGACGCTGTTCTGCTGAATTGTCTCCTAGCACATCCACTCTATCTGTGGCTGACTTCTTAGAAAAGGAAACAAACTCTCGTTTCTGAGAAGGCGATTAAGCTAGCCGCAACTAAATTTGGAGTGCATACGTATTCAAGCCTTTATGGTAAATCCACTGAAACGGCCCAGTGCAAGCTGACCGGTAGGTTAGCGACTTTATCCTGTCAGTTTCTCTCTTTACAAAGACAAGTGTTGCAGTACGCGATATGAGAACCACATACAACATTTACCAGATGGGTCGGACTTGATGAATTTAGAACGAGGATACACAAGTGACAACATCCGGTTTCTAAACTGCATGGAAATAAGATTAACTGGATTATATTCACAGAAAGTATAAAACACATGTGTCTATTAAAAGGTAAATGGACACATGTAATTTAATTTACTGGACCCTCTCGGCCCTCGAACCCACCCACCATAGTATCTCTAAATCCTGTGGGAAATACTGAGTAAAAAGCACATTTTGACTATTCAATGGTAAAAAAAGATTGCCAAAATAAATGGAAGAAATTAGTGATGGCAAGATGAAGCTTCATGAAGCATTGAAGCTTTCCATCCAATTGTTTCACTCGTGGGCCGAAGCTTCACGGTGCCTCATTTGCTCTAGTGTTCCATCAAGTGGACAATAAATGTAAACAGGCAGAGTGATTATAATGGCACCACGGCTTTGGTGTGTAAAGTTTGAATTGAATAAATTAATGAATGATGTTTGTGATGCCAATACATAAATGATGAACTTATTAATATGGTGTCTGTCTTTAGGATACAATGACAATTTGGTTTCTGCCAAGAATTTTCATTTCGTTGCATCCCTAATCTTAGGAAGCTTCACCAAATTTCAAAATAAGGCTTTGTGGGTTTGACTGCACAGCACCACGGACCACCCCGCTGGCGGGTCAGTGACATTTAAAAAGGTTGAAGCAGCTAATGCTTCCAAGCATTAAAAGATGGACTCCAAAGCTTTTTGACTTGTGGCCCTTTCTGGCCGAGTCATGGTTACTTGGGACCTCATGTCACAGGCTGCATTCTGTTTACGAGCAGTTCAACATCAAAAGCTTTCTGTTTCCTTCTCAGAATGCCTCAGTCCCAAAGTCATTAAGAGGTTAACCTCTCCACTATTTAAGACAAATGGTCAGAAATTAAGAATATTCTATGTAGCAGACATTCTTATTTTTAATCTCTCCTGTTAACAATCTTGTTACCCCGTAGATTTATCTCTTGACCCCTTGAGTTGGTTTAACCCCTTAGACTGGAAGATGACGTTAACGGCGACACATAAGACAAGCCCTTATTTTGAGTGAGCCAGCATTACCAGCAGGTCTCATTAAATCCCAGATAACACGGATATTGTCACAGGAGGTGGCAGATGTGTAAAAAACAGGTCATTCAAGCTGTCACCTGCTATTACATTGTTTGTCCAGCAGACAGCACTTTGGACTCACCATGAATCCCAGTTTGTTTTCCCAACTCCACAGTAAATATGTTTGACACTCAGTGACTCTTTAGTTACCAAAACCACCTTTTTGGTGTCCTACAGGTGCAAACATCCTATGCCTGACATGTCTTTTGCAACTTATGACTGCTGTTCCTCCGTTTCTGCATTATGTGACATGTAAATATGTTCCAGTCTGTAATTCATTAACCAATTTACTGTTCCGGTAAATTATAAAAAAATAATAAAGGTTTCCACCCTTTCCCAGTAAGTACTTATTTTGTCCACCTCCTACGCAAGTAAATGCAGTTCTTTGTCAACATGTCACAACATTCAGAGCAGTTTAATGTAATTGCACATTATTAAAAAGCCACATCAAATGTAAAAAACAAACCCATAAAGGAAGCCTCACCTGACTGAGGTTCAAGGGGTGTGACTGGCTTGGCACCAGCCCATGACGCTCCACACTTTCCCCTGAACTGCAGGGCTGTCTGTTGGATGATCTCTTAGGCTTCATGTAGTTCACTGTGAATTAAAAAAAAAATAATTTCACACCCAAAATAAAAATGCATTACTGATAATGCGCAGCTGATAACACAGTAGATGAGTGACTCTCACCAGTCTCTAAGCGTCCACGTGAAACCGCTCCTCTCTCAGAGCCCTGGGTTTTGACTGAAGGTGCTACCACTGCCAGAGACTTGGCCTGACGCGATGACATAGTGCCAGCTGGGATCAGCGTGCGGGGCAGAGGAGTCAGGGGACTGGCTGTAGAGGAGTCCGAGTCGTGCACCGTCACACAGCTGATGACGTTTGTGCGCTGACTCAGACCAACACTGTGTAAACAGAGAGACAGTGTTTTTCCCCCCCTCACAACAGAATGAGACTGGTGCATCAAAGTAATTCAGTCTAAATGAGTAAAGCCCTGGTCTGGTCTATTGAGTCAAACAAGCCCTGTTTTTCCATCGGACCTGGATGTCAGAGGCTCAGACAAAAAAAAAAACCCCAAAAACATGCAGACAAGTATCTTGCCCTCACCTGGCGGGATGGAACTTGCGCTCATCCTCTGTGTCGGTGTCACTGTGAATAGTGATGATGCTGACCGCCGGGCTGGGTGTGTCGGAGATGATGATTGGCTGGGACAATGTGGCGAAGGAGCTGGGTGGGGTCACACCGGTGCTGCTGAGTAGTGATGCAGTTGATATACCCCTAGACAGAGAAACAAAAGCAAAAGTCGAGTTTCTCCCTCCAAAAAGAAAATCTGATTTCAGCTGTGATGAAAAATTCAGACTATAAAAAGGAACGTGGCAAAGACATTATCTATCTGGAGGAATTATTCTTTAGAAAAACAAAATTCTACATTGTACCACATTTTAAGTGCTAAACAGTTGTTGGATGTACTTTTGGTGTGACAGCAGCTCTTTTTAGCCATCTGTTATAAGGTGTGACAGCTTAAACCCTGATGACTTAAATCAAGTAACTGCAGGGTTCTACCAACCTGTTCCTGTTCTCTACACGTCTGGCTTTCACCTTCTTCCTCTCCTGCTGGGTCCTGGCTTGGGTTGTGCTCCTATTAGGAAAAATGACGACAAAGATGACATTAGTGGTGGACGCCACGGTTAAAATTAAAACATTAAACGTAAAACGCAAAGAAAGCAAACTTTTCTGACGTGTTGAAAATGATCAGAAAACTACAGTATGTTTACCTTGAATATTAACTACCTATTAATTACTACATTTTCTTCAATTTGTCACCATTGCATCTTTCTCACAAAGCATGTTGCTCCCGTCATTGTACTTATCCCTAACAAGTCAATATGACGACAAATTAACTTATCTAAAGTCTCACCCCACTTAGTTACGGTCGCTGGGTCGGACAAGATTGACAAAAATGGCTGGGTGCTGCAGTGTGTATTAGATCGTTTCTGGGCGTCAGGGGATATAGCTTCAACAAGCCGACAGCAAGGACTGCAATATGTGATGGAAGGGCATATTCATAATGTTAACTTTTATGAGCAAGGCAAAACGACGCAAGTTTAGACTCATTCCGGTCTTAACCAAAAAGGGAGAAGCCACACAGAGACGAGACTGAGGATGACAGGATTATCAGTCAACGTTGCTCCTGCACTGCTGGTGTCCCATATTGCCATTCTGGGGACCAGTCATGTACTCTATCCAAATAAACAACACCAAAAGTTACTTTGGGACAGCGAGTCTGAAAGATAATATAAACAAAGGAATGTTTGACTTTATCTTTTCTGGCTAATGATAATTCACGTCATCTTAAAAATATGTCGGCAACCAGCCAATCTGTCCTTTTGCAAATCTCGTCACAGAAACAAGGAAGAACAAAACCTGGCTGACGTTGGGTGAACTGCTCTTGATGTATCTGTATGTTAACTAGCAAGTTAGCTTGCATTTTGCTAAGATGAGCTAAGATGTGACTATATCCAGTGTAATTAGTATCGAGTGTAGCTTTTACAGGTCCTTCAGCAACATCTTTTAACCATATACAAAATTTGGTTTTCCCTTTAACATAGTCTAGCTTAAGCATATCTTAGTCCAGAAAAGGTGAAAGTTCACCGACGCTCCGCCAGGCACCAAGCTCACTCAACTGGAGCTACTGGTTGCATATGATCATTTTTACTACAAAATGACAGAAGTCATATCAGCAAGTTTTAAATCTCTGAGAAAAATGTAAAACTACAAGACGCTAGTTCACATTTATGGAGCACTAATCAGACTGTTTGGACTTAACAGCTGCTGACTGACGCACCTCCAGCTGTGTCCCTGCTGCATGGAAGCATCAAGTGTTTCCAGGGGCGATTCAGCAACACTTGACTGGTGGGCAGAGCTGTGGATGGCCACACTGGGGACCTGCTGCCATGATGATGGGATGAGGATCTGTTGGGTGCCAGTGGGCCAGGCCTGCTGAGAAAAAAAACAAAACACAGACACTTGTACTTCAGAAAATGTAATATTAAGGATCAGATATTAATGAATCAACACAAATGATTTGACTGCTGGAATGGGCCGGACAAACTGAGCCATGCTGAGAAAAAAAAAACCCAAAGACCAGAGACAAACCAACTGGCCAATCTCTTCTGCAGGCAAAAGCACAAAGCCAGATAAGCTAGAAATCTTTACCAAGCCATTCCCTTATTATAGCATTGCCCTGCAACAAATGCACAAGATGATATCATGCAAAGCACGAACAATGAAGCACTGTAGACAGATCAGGTATATAAAAAAAAATAAATAAAACAACACACACACACACACACACACACACACACAGAACGATGGTGCCTGTTAAAGAAGAAACACTGAGAAAGGAAATTAGTTTAGTTCACTGATGCCAAACAGTCTGCTGATAAGCTGTATTGGGGGGGGGGCATGCCGCATGTTCTGGGGCTGGAACAAAAGATGTGCGTCAAGAGAGTCGAGCTGTAGAGCAGGGATTTTAGTGGGTTTTTGTAGCTGCAATCTCCTTTGCTGAAAACAAGGACAGGACAAGAGAAGCTGCAAGCAAAGCACAGACCAACTCAGCAACACATGCGCTCCATGCCCTCAGCACACCTATGGGGAAAGACTGTGGGGGGAGGGATTGAAAACATCTGAATGGCAATGGTGTGGGGTGAGGGGGTGGGGTGGGGGTCCTTTGGAGTGGAAAGAGATGTACATTTTGTCAATTCGATTTAATGTTACAAATGGGAAAAAAAAAAAACTGAATACCAAAGAGGCCACTTATACCAGACCAAAAACACAGATTTTCCTACAAAAAAATTTGTATCGACCAACTGATTCTGACAATCATGACAAGTCAGCATGTTAAAAGGCAAAATAAAGGAACTTGATGCATGAAATAAAGAGTAACCCAACATGTGGCACAGAGGGAACATCGCAAACAGATGAAAAGAGTGGGGCAGGAGAGAGTCGGCATTGTTAGTGTTCAAGGGAGTGTGCGTGTCTTTCTCCACGGATGTCATTGTTGCTTTACCAGCACTGTGGCTGTGTGCTCCAGGAGGGTTGGCCGACCCACCCCGGCGCCCAGCCCGAGGGGCAGAGAATACTGGGGGGCTATGCCTGCTGAGGGTGGGTGCAGGGTGGCCACCATCAGGGGTGTGCAGGAACCCTGGAGGAGGGAGGGAGGATAGTGGAGGGGAGCGTTAGGCTGTATCTGATTTAGGGGAGGAAAAAAAAGGGGGGGGGGGGGGGGGGGACAGCAGATAAAACCAGCTGCAACGGAGTCTCATACACTGGTACAACTGACCTCTGCAGAGTGCAGCGATAATTCCTAATTTTAGCAAACAGCAATTAACTAGCTTCTTGGACCAGATGAGCCTTATGCATTAAACATCTGGCCTCCATCCCAGATAGGAGACTGGGAATAAAAGAGGCCTGGCAGTCCAAATCAATCCTGGAAGCAAATCCAAGGCAAGACCCAATCAGCAGAAACACAAACAACAAAAACAGCATGGACTAATCAAATCTTTTGTCATTTCAAACATCACTGGTAAACTGCACTTAAATAAAACATCTCCACTGAAAGAAAGCATTTTCACTCAAAATGTCTCAACCTGGTCCCCACTAAACATTGGCTTGCTCTGCTGGCAGCAGAAAGAGAGCGGGACCTGAAAGGAGATCCCCACAGGGGGACTTCTTGGATGCACTCAGTGTACCCATGAATGCACAAAATTGAGCACCATTGCTCTCAGCTTGGTGCTAATGACGCGGCATCAATTATAGATGTCAGGTTTTTTCTGAAACCCTGAGTTTAGCTTTCTGAATAACAGATGACAAAAATATGTGCTCATGTGCCAAGAAGATGTGTAAGGAACTTCTGGTGTTGTCACATCACAAAAAGGTGAATACTTCTGAGTCACCTTTACAGAGGTGTAATGCTGAAAATCTACAAAACCCTTCCCACAAGCAAGTCAACCTACAATACCCCGTCCTAAAGGAGATGTGCATGTGATGCAGGTTCGACCCACATTGGACCCTTTGAGATGAGACAGCAGTCACTCTGCTTCTCACTGTTTACAGACATTCCAGTCTGAAGTGCAGTTCCATATACTACAATGAACCAGAGAGATACACAGAATAACACCAAAACATTGACCCATAATAGTTAAGTATCAGTTGCACTTCTTTCCATCTGTCCATATAGACACTCCCTCTCTCCAAAAAAGCAGGCAAATACAAGTTTCATGTCTCTTCTTGAAAGACCACAGTAAAAATTACATAAATTCATTTTATGAAACCATTTTCACAGACATCTGAAGCTTACCTGTGTGAGCATACTTGGCTGGATCTGCAACGACTGAGCAGACTGGTTCTGAGGTACTATGGGTACAGAGTTCTCCATCCTCACAGGGAAACTGGAACTCTTAGTGGATGGCTGTAGACCTGGAAAACAATTCCACACAAGCGCATCACTGATTAACAAGAATCATTTTACATGCACAGCAGAGACCCCTTCATCAGAAAATATCCCTGGTCCCAGAAACAAAAAAAGTGGGATAGTGCAGCCTGTACTCATCTCATTCAGGTCTCTGATCGCTATCTACACAGACATGCCTTCAATTTAAGGTAATTAACAATAATCAAATTGTTGGTCGAGACAGCCCAACACCAATCAAAGTGGAGGATGCGCTGCATAAACCACCATGGTTTCTTCGCATTTGATAAGCCCTTCCATCCATGTGTTTTTTTCCCCTTTACCTTGAATAGTGGAGGGTGGGCAGACGATGAGAGTCTGCTGGAAGGGTTCTGTCTGACTACACAGCCCAGCAGGACGCGCATTAATCGGGACACTCTGTTGAGCCAGTCCGGGAATGTTGATGGTCGCCTGCTGGTACAGAGCTGGCTGGTAGTTCAGCAAAGGCACCGCTCCCCCCGCAGAAGGCACCTGTTATAGAAATCACCAACACCAATGATTAACACTAGAGGGGTTACAGGTCACCTAAACAAGTGTAAGAACGTGTGGAGAAGACATGAGTCATACCTGGTTATGCTGGTTGAGTTGGCTACTGAAGGTGACAGTGAGGTTGCCCGCTGCAGCGCTGGGCACTGCGTTGTTGGAGTACAGGGATTTGCCACTATCGTAGGAGCTCCGGCGTTTGCAGATCTCCATGTTCTGGAAGCAGGACTTGACGCTGGAGAGGATGGAGAAGCAGCCTTTCAAGACTCAACCACAACCAGCATGTATATGCAGCATTGCCTAAAATGACATCTTCACATCTCTCACACACACTTACTGGGAACTGTGGGGGTAATCCACAAGGTGGCTCATTGTGACGAAGGGGTGACCCAGAGTTTTTGTAGGTGTGATCCTTTTGTCAGCATCCAGACGGAGCATCCGCTTCAAGAGGTCTATAAACTCTCGTCTATCAGCTTTCTCAGCCAGCATATCCGTCCCCTCCAAATGAGACGACAGGTTGACCTGGAATACGCAAACACCCAAATGGGTCAAACAAACAATACAAGGTACAGGTATTGTGATTTCATGTGCTGGTGTGTGTGTGTGTGTGTAGTGTTTGTGTGCAGAGTAAAAACAGTGTGTGAAGCTAAATTAGATGTTATGAGAGAGATGGTCATCTACCTGCATCATGTCATCTAGACAGTTGAAGATATACTTCCTGGCCTCCTTGGACTTGATGCCCATCTCCATTTCATGCTCTGCTGGGGTCTGGAAGATTGAAACCACTTCTGTTTATCCTAATGTGCCAAAACTACTACTTACTTATAAAAAACAGTTAAGTGATACGGCTACAGCTCAAATCAAATAATTAAATCAGAAGGAGCTTCAAGACTAATATATTTAGCCATTTTCTGACATCCCTAATAATGCTTAACAAGCAGTAGGATTAGTATGAGGTTATATGAACCTTAAGCCTCCAGAGTGGGTAGCTAGAGTCGGGTCCTCGATTGAAGAAGCGGCTGGTCTTAGTGCCAGCGCTCAGCAAGTACTCCGCAGGCAGGCCTTGGGTCTGAGAAATGTAACGGATCTGGACACAAAGAAAAACATGATAAGGAATCCAAGTGAGAAAAAACAGTAAGTGCCATGGATATGACTTAAGTTAACTGACTGCCTGAAATACCCTTACAGTTTGTTCTTCTGCAGCACTCTGGTATCTCTTGGCTTATACCAAAACTAACAGCATTCAATTTGAGTTTCTACAGAGTACCTACACCCTGCTACCAATTCACAACTTGCATCCTGTATTCGCTCTCATAGCTTAGCCTTTTCCAGGCATTTGAGAACCCCCCGCCCCCCACAGATAAGGCCTGGGAAACACTAACATTAGTACTGACCTGGTCGTACTCGGAGGCTCCAGGGTAAAGAGGCCAACCCAGAAACAGCTCAGCAATCACACAGCCCAACGACCACATGTCAATAGCCTCGCAGAAAGGCAGACCCAAAATGATCTCTGGAGCCCTGGACAGCAAAGAGAAGATTAAAAGGACTAATACAGAGGACCCACAACTGAGCTCTTAAGTAACATGGCTTATTTGTCATCACTCCCCCTCATAAGATTACAAGGAAACATGTACCTGTAGTAGCGAGACTGTAAGTAGGTTGAGCAGACAGCTTTGGACACATGACTCGCTGAGCCAAAGTCAATGACCTTCACCCGGTAGGGCTGTCTAAGGGGGTCGACCAGCATGATGTTCTCAGGCTTCAAGTCTGCATGAATCAGGCCCAGGCTTTTCAGTTTCATCAGCGCTGTAGCCACCTAGAGATACAAAACACAAACATTTATCCATCGGTAGTAATAGGAATGAAAACAGGGATATTTTTGCATTTAAGGTTTGTAGTAGCAATAACAAAATAAAAGTAATATGATTATGGTTCAAGGTTAAACATAGATGAGCCAACCTGCTGTAGGATGGGTCTGATGTGCCGTAGGGGGAGTGGACTGAACTTGCTATGCTTGAGGAAGTCATACAGGTTCTGCTCCAGCATCTCAAACACCAGGCAGGTGTGGCCCTTGTGTTGGAAGCATTCGTATGAACGCACAAAGTTGTACTCATCCGCATTCTCTGCACTCAGCCGGTTCAGGATTCCCACCTTTTAATGAGAAACAGATTACTCCATGCAACTTGCGCCACCTCGAGTCAGCTGCAATTCAATTTGATGGCCCTAACCAACAATAAACTGGTAGCATCTGTAGGAAGGTGGAACCCATGTAAACACAATAACTAGTTTCATAGTGTAACTGACCACTTCAAAACACAAATAAAGTCTGTCACACAGGGGAACAGTGCCAAAAATTTGCTTGGATCTTAAGCTGCAACTACACTTCCTCAAAAAGTGCTTGTTGGATGGTCAAATAGCTCCAGAAAACCAATTGCCCCACACTTTTTCGTGTACGGATTGGTAGGGGGACTGTGTGCACCTTTGCAGACGTGAGAAAAGGAGCCAGAGCCTTCTCTTTATAGCTCCCTTTTCACTCACACGTCTAGCTTTACACTGTGGGGGTCATATACCTTTTTCCCTCCACTCTATTGAGTTATTTATGTTTTGTGCATGTAATAGCTTTGCAAAGTGAAAAAGCCCAAAGTCCAGCCCAAAGGGAGTTCCCATCTCCCACAGAAAACACTGCTCTGTACTGCCTGAAAACAGCTCATTTGTAGGCCAGCCCCCCCACCCCGTTAATCGGCTAATCAGTCACGCCCTCAAAAACACCGGTGGAAAAACAAACCTAGCTGCAGCGCAGTGACAAGACATCTACCTGCTGCCTCTCCTATCCCTTCCAAACACTAGCTACCCTCCAGGCGGTCAATGAACATAAAAGCTTGATTTATACTCCTGCGTCAGGTCTACGTGCATAGCCTATGCGTAGGTACGCACATAGACATGCATTTATACTTGTGTGTAGGTGTCTCCGTAGCTCTGCATATACACCACCAAATGCTAGTTGGCGGTGGTGCTACAGCGTCCACTGTGTTGACTTTTGCCGGTCGAGCAGGCTAACTTCTGCTTTAGCCCTCAGCTAACGTGAATGGGGGTAAAAATGTATAAGTAAGGCTGTTCAAATGTTATCGATTGGATCGCATTCTGATAGTGAAACAAGTCCTTTCACTCTGGTTGTGACAGTCAAATATATTGATCCGTGTTACAGCCGCTGGTTTGGCCGCTAGTAAAGTTTACTTCAAAGCATGGGGCACTTCGGCACTGCGAGGCTACCAGCCCGACCAATCACAGTTCTTACGGTCCACGTCGCCTCAACGTGTAGTTACTAGTGCTGGCAACGATTAAAATTTTTAATCGTGATTAATCGCATGATTTGTTATGTGCAAAATTGAATAATGAATTGTAATGTAGTGTATGTATGGTATGTACACAAACGTGCAACAACATGTGGTTTGCAAACACTTTACACAAATAAGGTGCTTTTTACCAGCAGTATTCCCTTTACACAGTAGCAATAAAATATTTCTTGTAAATCTCAAATTATTATTATTTGATTTATCAAATCAAACATAAAACAAAGCTATTTGCCACTACCAGGGCATTACCCTTTATCTAGCTTGTGAAAACAGGTTACCATCAGAGTCCAGTTTTCTTGGGTTTTTTCCCTTATCAGGTATCCGCAGAACCATTTTTCTTTAATCAGGGATCAGCATGTTCTGTAGCAAGTTTCCCTGTTAAAGTTAGGTGAAGTGGTCGAGCACAAGGCGTAGCAACAAGTGGGCACGTTCCTGTGTAACTGTCGCAGTCATGCTTGCCTCATGCACACACTCGCCACCTAAGTTGAATTGTCTTGAACTATTTGTACTCGACGCGCAGCACAAATCAGAGAGACTGATCCTCGCTGTTTGTGAGTGTCCAGAACCTATTACTGTTCCCCGCAAAACTAGATGAAGGCCTATCAGGTGAAGTTATGTAGCCTATAATTTTAATTTAAGTTAAATAAGCTACAGCTGTGTAGTGCACAGAAGCCGTTGCCATGGTTACTCTCCATAGAAAGCCTACCATTTACTCGCAGAGCGCTGTCTTACTTCTCCCACATGCTGCATCCCGCCTGCTGAAGACTCCCTCCACTGCTGTTTGGGTTGGTGATTTGCTGGCTGATCAACACCCTGCCCCTCCTGTGACCCACAATTTGACTGTATTTGTATAAAAGGAGCCAGTGAGCGATAACACATTAACGTGCCCAGCCCTAGTAGTTACATTTTTGAAGAGTCGCATGTCAGGCTATAGCGTAGGCGACGGCGTAGGTACGGTGTTACGCAGAGGCTATGCTGTCGATCTTCGACGCAGAAGTATAAATTGCACTAAAGTTGTTACTATGATGTAGAGACATTACACAGTTAAAACTTTATGTATGAAAGATACATTTGTTACAAATTATTAACTCACCACTCTGAAACTCTTGCTCCAGTCCATGTTGCTAAGCTAGTAAGGGGAACATATACCGCACTGAACTGAACCCATGTTTACAGGACCCGCCCCACTCTGCTTCTGATTGGCTAGTAGTCCTTAACTAATTTTTTTTTTTATATATTTATATATATATATATACACACATACACACACACACACACACATATATACACACACATACACACA
>NC_060167.1:26133923-26164783 GCF_021292245.1 Micropterus dolomieu
AGTCCTTAACTAATTTTTTTTTTTATATATTTATATATTTATATATATATATACACACATACACACACACACACATACACACACACACACATATATACACACACACACGTAAAAAAAATACGTTACCATATTTTAATTTACATTTAATTGTATGTTATCAAAATGAAACCAGTGACCAATTAATGCTAATGTAGGTTTATTATCAACGCAAGATACAGAGCTGTCAACAAAATGATGTCTGATTACCTCAATTTGGCCCTGACGAGCATATGAAGGATGGTTTTTCAGGATCTTGATGGCCACAATCTCATTGGTTCCCCTCTTCCAGCACTTAGCCACTTGTCCAAATGTGCCTCTTCCCAAAAACTCCAGCACTTCATAGCTGCAGGACACAGAGCACAGGATCTCGTGCTGCACTAGCTGGTAATCCCCTTCACCATTGGAGCTGCTGCTCTTGGTGGTTGGAGCAGAATGGGGTATCGACTGGCCTGTGCCCCCTCCTCCACCACCAGTACGGGTGGAGTAAGTTGCCGCAGGAGCTGAGAGCTCCTCCAATATTTGGACACTGCCACATCCACTCCCACTGCTTTCATTGGTTTCCTCAATCTTTCTCTTGTGCGCGTGCCTGTGCCCCCTCGTTTCAGAGGACGTCTCGGCATGAGTGTAAGAGGAAGACGCCGCCTGCTCTGTGACACGCCGGCTGGATCCGCGGGGAAGACTGCCAGTGCTATCAGCTGCCCGCACCACCACTTGACCTCTGGAGCCAGGTGCTGCAGAGGGAAAGACCAGGGATGGTGCAAAGGGTGGCACAGCCATGGCTGGGGCAAAGGTGTATGCTGACTGGCCCGCTATGGAGCTGTAAGCTTCAGTGGTGGACACGTCCCAAACATTGCTCTCCACCTTCAGCTTCTTAACCCGGCAAAAGGCACTGGAGGAGATTGAGGGTGGAGAGAAGACCTGCAGCTGAGAGCTCATCGCTGAAAAGAGATTGATGAGAATAAGATAAGAGGTACACAAAAAGAAAAACAAACTAAAATGACCTAAGTAACTTCTTAAAATTATGAATAAACCTCATAATCAGTGTTAATAAAAATTACTATATGCGCTCCATATTAATTGGGTACACTTAGCTCAAACTAATACAGTCTAACAGTCCCATCATTTACATCAATGAGTCAAATATTACAAACGGTTCAATTTAATGCAATACACTCCTCAAACTTCTATGACTCCAAAATGACTAAAGTTGAACACCTGCCTAAACGTTTTAACAAAAACTGAACCTTAAACAAATACTGGATTATGCCAGACAGAACAAGCCATTGTGTGAAAGTCTGATGGGCACAATTTCCGGACTTCTCAAAAGGTAATCAAGAAAATAACCAGTGGATCAACTGTTAAAGAAAATAGTCAGCTGCAGTTAGCCTTAAGATGAACATTTATAAGCTTGTGTAGGTAAGGATGCATTGCAGGCCTGTCGTATTGCACTGCAATATGTTTTGTTATTTCTCCCTCAAACTGGCAACTGAGTGTAAAATACAATAACCTTGACAACAACAAAGGCGTTAAACAACATAAACTTGGAAATGCTTAATAAACCATCAAATCGGGCATACAGATTTACTCTGACAGTACATCGTCAAAATCACGTGTGCAATTTATATTCTATCCTAAACGTCAAGCTGTGACGGTATTATCTGCCCCCCTCCCCCCCATCCCTGAAGGGCTGGACGCAGGCTGCAAATTATCATCAGAAACTGTAAGGCAGCTTGACAGCCTCGTTTTCAGGATTGGGTGACAGAGTTATGAAAAGCTACTGCACATGAAAGTATGTCACATAGCAAGTGCAACAGGCCAGAACAAGATTTCCTAAAGGGGGCAATTAAAATTTATTTCATAACGGCAAAAGCGAAAGGATAAGATGGAAGCACATTCGTTTCGATGTTAGAATCATGCAATCGTATTTCATCTCAGTGTTTCCATGTTCCGCCTCTTTATTTCCAAGAAAGGCGATGTGTGTTTTGGCTGACACCTCGTTTCTGCGTTTGGGTGGGAATATGAATATGGTGAAGTTCTTCGGAAACAGCGCTGATGCTATATTTAAGCAATAAGTCAAGCAGCAGAAAACAAAAACCTTAAACTCTATAAATGAAACCACTGCTAGGACGTCCCTATCAGCCAGTGTGCTCAGGGATCAGTGCCGACAGGGTGAGTTCAGTGCAGCTATGATGGACCACAGTGGGATTCAAGCTGTGATGGATCCAGTTTTCAACTATGACCATATTACATACAGAAAATTATATTAATTATATATTTACACATTAAATCTGTACCCCACTGACACAGACAAACTTTTAGTATCCAATCAACAAGGTAACGTTACTTAACTTGCTAATGCTAACAAGCTAACGGGGTAACTTTGTGAAAATATGGCGTTAAATGTTTAACCTTAGCGGCTTCTCTCACGACATAAAGTAAAGTAAAAGGACAGAAACTGTACCAACAGAAAACACAGAAAGAGTTGTAACATACTGGATTAGATGTTATTACAGCGTCGAAAAAAGGCTTCCTCCAAGGTTTAAATCCCACTGCAGTCTGCTGGACCAGCGTTATCCGATTAGCTTCCGATGCTAGCTAGGCCTGCATTGTTTCTTCAGTCGGTGGAGGAGCAGCTGATGGCGTCACAGGGCCGAATTTCCACAAGAAAAACACCAAGGTCTCATTGTATTATTGAGTTAAATCATCTAGGCTTAACAAATATGTACATTTGTTGATTAAGACATAATAAATCCAATTCTAAAAGCGTCTGTCTTGAAACAGCAAAATCCACTTTTCGCCGGAACAACCACGTCCTTATATCAGCTGCAAAGCTGACGGGATTTCCGGTAACTACCGTAATTACAGTGGATTTGGCATGCGCACACAAAGGAGCGCTACTTTTTTAACACGATTTCTAAATAATGAGGATGTTGTGACGCTAAAATGTAATTCACAACTGCTATACTATGCATTCATTGTCGAAATATGTGGTAGAGTCACATTTGGGATCGTTTTACGCATCAAGGAAAAGGGTAAACAACATTTTTACGGTAAAGGATAATTGACGTGACGTAAGTAGAATATGCCAGTAATTTTCCGGTCAGACTCTTGTCTCACACATCTTGGGACAAACAGAGACTAGCTGAAACGTACAAATAGTGGACAAACCACATATACAGATCGTTCCATCAACTTGCACAAGTCTTTCAGAAAGCACCATAAATCTTACGATTGAGTGAATATGCCAGAAAACACAGTGAAGGACTACTCCCAACATCAGGAGAGGAAACTATCTGCACACTGTGTGTGGATAAACTGATTTTGTTTATTCCTTGTGTAATTAATTGTGCAGATTAAGGCAAACATGAAACAGAGAAAATAATTTTGCAGCACCATCTGCATGGAATCAGCTTCAGAATGAACTACAGTTGAAGGAGTTGGTCTCACTTTATTCTTTTAAAGGCTTTTTAAAGGACCTTGCAGAAAGGCAGTCCATCTGTCGCTGTTTTAAAATTGATTTAGGACCCAGGTTTTTTTTATGATGTCATTGTTGTTTGAATATGATGAGTGAAAGTGTGTCTATATATTTACCTGCACCTGTAGTGTCTCTGTATCTATGTGTAACTGTACTGCTGCCACTTGCCAGGACACTCTTGTAAAAGAGATTTTTAATTTCAAGGAGTTTTTTTTATCCTGGTTAAATAAAGGTTTGAATGAATGAATGAATGAATATAACTTGTGATATAACCTGACTGAAAGATCTAGGGTTATCCCAGGAGCAAATCAACAAAAACGCTCGAATCAGATGGGAAATCTGGAGTCTTTGCTGAATGGACCTAATGATTATTCAGTGGAATACAATATGTCTGATAGCAAATGGGCAGGAGTTTAAAGGATTTATAAAAGACCTTGGGGGAAAACACAGATGTTATATGCATTCAAGAAACATGGCTTAGGTCAACATTAGAGTTTGTAATGAAAGGTCACGATAATATCTACCATGATAGAGGAGAGGGCAGTGGGCAGGATGGATACAATTTGTGAAACACGGAAGTAGAGTTTTTACAATCCTTGTAGAAGGCTTTCATTACAAATTAAAAGGAAAAGTTATTGGCTAATGTAAAGAAAACGGTTGAAATGCAAAAATATTTTATGGAGGAAACTTTGTAATTCAGTTGGAAGAGACAGAAATGGAAAAGATATGGGTAGTGATAAGAAGAATGAATAGGATCAGGATATCCAACCACAGCTAATGGTGAAATTACAGCTGTAACAGACAGTAAATTGTTTGTATCTTCATTTTGCATGTGAGCTTGGGGTTTGAACTTCAACAAATGTTTGTAAGTATTCCATTTACAAAGGCAGAACTTTGAAAAAATTGTGCTCTTAGGAAATCAAAGATGTGTCCACAAGGAGAAGACCAAATGTGTTACGTGAATATAAAATCATCCTGACTGAGACATCTAAAGACATCTTACTACTTTATAATAACATATGGGAGAAGGGAAAGTTGAGCAGAAAAACTTTTTTCTATTTATTGAAGATATCTAGAGGCATTTGTTAGAGCATTTAGAAGAAACATGATAACTGAAGACCCAACCTTCTCATTTGGTTTACTTGGTGCCTGACTTTCCCGCAAGCTATCATAGTGTATAATTAACTTGTCATTATACTTGTTTTTTGTTTGCTGTATCGAGCTCTAAGGACAACCTTAACAAACACCCACCATCACTTCACTGTAAATATTTAACTGTGTAATACAGTGATGAAAGTGGACCTAACAGCGATAGTGTTTCTCAACGTGGGCGTGCCGAGGACAATGGGGGGTGCTGGAAGCAATATTTTGGAAAGGGGGCGCTGAGCTGCTTTTGGGGGGGCGTTTGTTGGTTGGAAATTCTAAGGCGAGTTTACACTTAAGATTCACAACAATACGAGTTTAAACTTTAAACTACTTGCAAAAACTATGGTCCATAGTCCATTTAGTCCAAAAGGCAGGGTACACCCTGGACAGGTCGCCAATCCATCGCAGGGCCACACCAACCACTGGTGTTCACCTAAGGTCAATTTAGGGTCACCAATCAACCTGCATGTCTTTGGATGGTGGGACCTGGAGAGAACCCACGCAGACATGGGGAGAACATGCAAACTCCACACAGAAAGGCCTGGGACGACCAGGGTTCGAACCCACGACCCTGTGAGGCGACAGTGCTAACCACTGTATAACCGCGCCGCCCGGGAAGTCAGAGCATCATCTCTAAAATTTTACCCACATGACCTTTACTGTGTAAACTTTGGAAAATTGACGCTCTCTTGGTGGAAAAGTTTTTATTTCTCTGAGGAATACACCGTGAACGTCTTGTTAATGCAGTGGTTACACATTTATAAGAGGGATATTCCGCTGTCGGACTTACCCTGAAAGCAACTTCGCTGCGACACCAGCGAATGACGTGGACCCACCTCGCGCTGTGAGTCGCAGACAGTTTGTGCCAAAGCGGACAGTTTCAGTAGGCTATAAAATGTAACGTTAAAAACTGAAGCCCTGTCTTGCTCTGTTGGGGGTTGTAAGCGGCACTTTATCAGAGGTGCTGAAGTAGTAAAATATTATAAATTCTCTTTAAATAGACTAATGACGTTAGTCTCCCATTACGCCTTTTTTTCTTTAGACAGAGAACACAGATACATGGGAGATATTCTGAATGTGCAAAAAGTTTTGAACATGAGCAGATAAGTTACAGTGTTTCCCATACGTTCATTTATTTGTGGCAGCCTGCCACAATATCAACGCTGACCGCCACATATTGATTTTCGATCGTATTTGAGCTGCAGGCAGCGCGTATTCGCGCAGCACTTCCTCTCGCTCGTCTCTCTCATCCGTCCTTTGATCTCTCGCTCTCTCTCCCGCGTGAACACAGCTGCACAAATCTGTCCAACACAACGCTGTCAATGTCGGAGACCCAGCTATTAAAACTTATTAGCAAGCATGTAAGGAGCTAATAAGGAGAGCTAAGTTAGTATACAGCTGGGTTTTCGAGGCTAGCGTGCTGTATATAGCTGCGCCACGGTTAGTCATTCTGTGGGATATGATAAGTTATTAACAGATGAGCTAATAAAGTCCAGTCAATAACTGAATTAAAACGGATGAATTTATCATTGAGATGAAAAGGGGCCACAAACACATTTAAATAGGTTACTTCCCCACAAAAGAGGAGGTAAGACTTAATCATGTGTGTTGACTTAGCAATGATGATATTAAATAAGTTGATCTACAGGAGAAAATTATTTAAAAGCAATAAGAATGTCTGAGAGCCTCACTACATCATATTCTATTATAATTATATATTTTGAATTGTTATCTGCCACTTAAATTTTTAGACATTTCCACCATATATTGGTGCAAAAAAGGCAGAAATTGGAGGAGAAATGTTCACCAGAATGCAGGATAAGTGTTTAATGCTCAAAATCTTCTGCCCCATCAAAGAAAACAGTAGCTGGTTTCACACACAGTTTCTGGGAGGAACATTCACTTATTAGTTAAATATAATTACTTTTCACATGGCTTTTTTTGTTACCTTTTCCATGTTTTTAATATCAATAGTAACACTAAAAAAAATCAACAATATTCAGGGCAAATAGCAAACTTCTTTTTTCATTGGGGGCGGTAAGTGACCTGGATAATGGATAGGGGGGCGCTGGCCCAAAAAAGGTTGAGTACCACTTGCGTAGAACAAAAGGACATCTGTTACAATGCCGGGACACAGAAAATGAGACTTATATCCATGAATGTACAGGTGCTGGTCATATAATTAGAATATCATCAAAAAGTTGATTTATTTCAGTAATTCCATTCAAAAAGTGAAACTTGGATACTATATTCATTAATTACACACAGACCGATCTATTTCAAATGTTTATTTCATTTAATTGTGATGATTAAAACTGAAATAATGAAAATCCTAAATTCAGTATCTCCGAAAATTAGAATATTACTTAAGACCAATACAAAAAAGGATTTTTAGAAATGTTGGCCAAGTGAAAAGTATGAACATGAAAAGTATGAGCATGTACAGCACTCAATACTTAGTTGGGGCTCCTTTTGCCTGAATTACTGCAGCAATGCAGCGTGGCATGGAGTCGATCAGTCTGTGGCACTGCTCAGGTGTTATGAGAGCCCAGGTTGCTCTGATAGTGGCCTTCAGCTCTTCCGCATTGTTGGGTCTGGCGTATCGCATCTTCCTTTTCACAATACCCAATAGATTTTCTATAGGGTTAGGGTCAGGCGAGTTTGCTGGCCAATTAAGAACAGGGATACCATGGTCCTTAAACCAGGTACTGGTAGCTTTGGCACTGTGTGCAGGTGCCAAGTCCTGTTGGAAAATGTGCATCTCCATGAAGTTGGTCAGCAGCGTCTGTGCGTGGTGGTTCTTGAAGCACTGACTCCAGCTGCAGTCCACTCTTTGTGAATCTCCCCCACATTTTTGAATGGGTTTTGTTTCACAATCCTCTCTAGGGTGCGGTTATCCCTATTGCTTGTACACTTTTTTCTACCACATCTTTTCCTTCCCTTTGCCTCTCTATTAATGTGCTTGGACACAGAGCGCTGTGAACAGCCAGCCTCTTTAGCAATGACCTTTTGTGTCTTGCCCTCCTTGTGCAAGGTGTCAATGGTCGTCTTTTGGACAGCTGTCAAGTCAGCAGTCTTCCCCATGATTGTGTAGCCTACAGAACTAGACTGAAAGACCATTTAAAGGCCTTTGCAGGTGTTTTGAGTTAATTAGCCGATTAGAGTGTGGCACCAGGTGTCTTCAATATTGAACCTTTTCAAAATATTCAAATTTTCTGAGTGAATGTACACATTATACAAGTTTCACTTTTTGAATTGAATAACTGATATAAACCAACTTTTCGATGATATTCTAATTATATGACCAGCACCTGTATTGCCCCAGTGCATGCTGCATGCATGGTGCATTCAGGTTGAGCACAGTCTTATTCATTGTCCACAAACTTTTCAAGCTGTTTTACAAAAGTGTTACTGTATAAATACTTTAGTTTGAGTCCAAATTGACAAAACATTCCAAACTACTACTAATGCTTCTCCACTTTAAGCATCTCATCCAGTTTTACTTTGATTTTTGCATCAAAACCTTAATGATAAAAATGATGAAAAATGTCAACTAGTCCTGAAAGTAGGAACTTTAATGCAGGAATATTAGGCGTTTGAAAAGGTACAAGCTAGTGTACACAACAATAGACCCTATAAAAGTACACATAACATGAGAAATATGTTTTTTAAAAATGTATTTGTATGTTTTGGAGGCATACGTTTGTATGATTACCCCCTGCAGCATGTAGTCTGCAGTTCAGCAAGGCATATTAGGTACAACCTTGTCTTTAAGAATATTGCAACCTTGGCAGAAATAAATATCAGGCAAAAGTTAAAGTGCAAATTTTCTTTTTATTCTGATTTCATTTTACAGCAGAAATTATGTAAAGCATTCAGAAGACATTTTCCACATATAAGGGCAATATTCAAAACACTTTGCATGGCCTCAGCAACAAAATATTCTTTTAAAAACATCAACAATTTAGTGATGTCTGTGCATGCACGTTTGTAAAACAAAGTAAAAACTAGGCTACAAAAAAAAGAGGAATGAAAGACTGAGATAGGCATGGAGAACACAACAGCAGGCAAGGTGAGAATACAGCAGGAAATGAGAGAGAGAGAGAGAGAGAGAGAGAGAGAGAGAGAGAGAGGGAAGACGGCGTGAAAGAAGAGGAAGGCAAGAAGAGGTCTAGCCATAGATTATCTATAAGGGTCTACCATTCTAGCATGCAATGTGGTGTTTGGCCACGCCCCCTCTCAAAACAAGGCCTGAAAGGTAATACCACTAATTTCTAGGCGGACTTATGAGAACAGAGGCCATCTCTGCGTATGTCTACCAGCTGTCTACTATGGCAATAATTCTTTTTTTTTTTTTTTTTTTACTTTTTCTACTCTACATACTCTTTTTACAGTCACCATCCTCTCCCAAAACATTTTGATGTATTTTCTGCAATCTGTGTGTCTAGTTTTGTGTGTGTGTGTTTACTGTGTGTGTTGACAAGCCCAAGCATGTGAATGCTGGAGTTGTGTCTGTCTGTGTGTGTGTATACAATAGATATAAAGGAGTCCAAAGCAGAGTTCTTTGTGACTTTAGTTGTGCTGATGTGAGAGGAGGGGGCAGTTTTAGAGGAGGTTCAAGTGATACCGTAGCATGAATGCTCCTGACAGCACTGTCCTGACCATGGCTGTCTGTCAGTATGATGAAAATTCAGAAAACATGTGAAACACACATAATAGAGATCTTCCAATTGTCAATCTTTCACTATATTATCTCTTGCAACATTTTTTTTAAATTAAGAAAATTGAGGTGACACGTGGCCGTTAACCTATTTTTGCATTATTTAACAATTGTTTGTATTAAGAATCTTGTGCGTTTAAGACAAGAGCAAGTGTACAAATAGAGATATCACTTCTTACTTGGTTTGAATTTAGTTTATATTCAAACAAAATCCTATAAAATCCGGGATTTGGAGATTTTTTTTCCTTGTAGAAAAAGTGACCCAAACACAGCTTGGGTGAAGCATACGGTTCACATTTTCTTCTTCACAAAATGAGACGTCATCAAAAACGTGATTTGATGATTCATAGATACTGATTAGTGAATGAACAACTGGAGTATCCCTAGCATACACAAATATGTACACATACGTATGCACACACAAATGTACACAGTCACCAGTAGTGTTACAACTCTGTGTCAGCGTTCGTTACACTCCACATACCATCTCCCTGTTCTTCAACCCTGAGTAAAATCTTAGGGAGAGATTTAATTGTTCCCAAAGACATAAGCACAGAGAGAAAGTGTGTGGTTTTATTTTGTGTGTGTGTGTGTGTGTGTGTGTCTGAATGTGTACATTTGTGTATGATTATGTATGTGTGCGCTTACGTGTGTGTGTGTGTGTGTGTGTGTGTGTGTGTGGAGAGGGTGAGTGGAAAAGAAAGACAAAGAAAGAAAGTGTGTATGACAGCTATTTTGTCCTCTGGAAAACTGCTGGGTTACGCTTTCGTTTACATGCCGCAAGAACATATTTTGAGGAAAGACAGACATTGTGAGTCCATGCAAGAAAACACATCTTCATCCCAGCAGCGCCACATGCCACTGGGACGCTGAATAGACTCGTGACAGTGTCTTCCATACACAGAGGCTGAGTTCTACGGTTTTCTTGTTCTAATACTGCACAACTGACACACAAGTGGGGCATAAAGTGATACTGTAATTAGTGGTTTGTCTTGTAAAGCAACACACAGGCATCAATCAGGCCATGAGCATTCATTCATTCCACTGACAAATTAGAGCTTCAAACTTAGACTCGGATCAAGTTTAACACTGTCAAGTTCATTTTCAACACACAATTTAGGAAAATAAACAGGTAACTGGCAACCTTTTGGAGGACATACAATAGATATTTCCTGATATTAGCTTGCACTTTTCTGTTATTGAGCAGGCACTTTCTAAACAGAGCTTTCCAGAAGTCTAAAGTACACGTCGTACAATAATGGCAGTGACAATGAAGAGAAAAGAAAAATCAAATGATATGTAAAAAAGTTTTGACTGGAGGCCAGGCTGGATCCGCTGTAGGTGTGATTAATGCTCTTAATAAAAGCTAGTACGTTGCTGAAGCACAACCACATTGTAAAGAATGTAGCGCCCTCTTCCCTTTTTTTTTGGATCATCATTCATTGCATTCATATTAAAACAACCGTCGTCTTCATCTCTATTAGTATAATTTTCATACTTGCATCATCACCATCACCATCTACACGTAAGTCAGCCGTAGACAAACTGCAGAACTTGTCGGAGGTCTACGGGTTGAGCTAGAGCTAGATCTCTTCTACTGTTTATTGTCTGTGTGTGTTGCCGCGGTGGATCTTACTGATATCTTTTGGGCGTTGGTTTCCCCAACGTAACATATTGTTAGGCAAAATAGCATTCATAATAATTGGCACTACTGGCAAAAGGGTTTAATTTTTGCTAGCCAAGAAACAAAAGCACAAAGTGTAAATGTTTTGTCTGAAAGATCATTGTTTCAGCTAACTTTGTTTTCCCACTTATAATTCTAACATTAGATTTTTCAGTTGCATGCTTTAACAAAATGTTCTTTTCAGTAACACTTATACTGGATACTCTTAAAGTGAAGCAGTTAAAATCCTCTCATAGTCCATAGCCACTAACGTGTTCTTTTTGCTGTTTCTTTGTCTTAAATCTCATGCACAATACTCCGTTTGTAATATCTACATTATTTACAAGCAATACAGCCATCCTGTGTACCCAGGTCTCTGTCTTAAGTTCTCATTATGGGAGTAAAATAATTTATAATCTTAAATACAGTCCTCTTATGAAAAAGTTTCAGGGTCCTCGTATCCCCTTACCTCGTCAGTTTATATACAGGAATATGCAATAGTCCAAAATATGGATTTGATCGCCCATACGGGCTAATATGGGGACCAATGCCCTGTTATAGGGGCAGGTATAGGACCCATGTCCTGTACAGAGCACGCATAGAGACCTCTCAGAGTCAAGAAGAAGTCAAGGCAATGGTATGTGACTCTCTCCTCAAAACCACAGTTAGGATTTAGAGGTTCACGCAAAGAACAAACTAACAGAGACATTTAACCATTGGAACATGTCATATTTTACCACACAAGGGGGGAAAACCAGTCTCAAGCTAAACCACTCTTGAGCCAATTAAATAAATAATTAGACCCCTGAATAAATAAAGTTTTAAAAAAAAGCACCCAAAATAAGTCATTTGTCCTTACACAGTTCACATTACACAGGGCAAGGATAAGTTGATGAGGACGCAAGTGAGACACAACTACACATAGAAATACAAAAGAAACAACACTAAAGCAGTTTGGCAAGCATGCAGGAGCTCGTGGCTCAAACACATGCATTGAATTGAACAAACACGGACACACCACGTCAGGCGAGCAAAGTGCTGCCTCTGAGAACGACTCCATACAAAGTCCATGTAACAAATTAAGACATCGTTATTCAGACCCCCACCATTATCTAACAATGCCCCTCTTACATTCAAGTGCAGTTCCTCCCCTTTTGATTGGGTGACTGATTAATAGGTTTGTAAGCCTGTGAGTCAGAGTGGTTGGTGGGATTGTGATATACTGATTCAGCTGAATGATTTGCCACTATAGCTCTTCGGGATGATGGAGAGGAGGAATAAGCGAAGAAACCTTGCATGCAAATGCAACATAGAAGTGAGTTTTTTGGTTTATGTTTTCTTATTCTTTCATGGATCACTGTTTGGATACAAAACGCAAAAGGTTTTGTATGTTTTTCCGCTTGTAAAAGTAGCCTTTATCTAGAGCCAGCTGTTCATCACCGGAGCCTTTCAGTGCATCCAGTCGCTGCCATGAACGGCAGGATGTTGGCATCAGGCGCTTCCTTCGCGTCCTCCCGTCTGACTCGTCGACTTGCTTTTGCAAAGAAACATACCCATGAAGAGTGCAAAGAATGCCATGAGGTTAATGTGATGGCCTCCCAGTGAAACTGTGGAGGAGGATCAGTGCTGTGGGCAGAGCCAGGTCCCTGGGCTCTACCCAGCAGTCTGTCTGTCTGAGCTGCCATGATGGACACCTATCCTGTCCTCAGTCTGTCTGGGAAGAGTTTTTTTTCCCTCTTAAGAGAAGAGGGGAGAAAGGGTGAGAGATAAGGAGGGAGGAGAGGAAAGAAAAAGGCAAGATAAGGGTTTGGGGAATGGAAAAGGGAAGTAGCTTTTGGGAGGATGAAAGAAAAGAATAAGGAGAAGATGGGAGGGGAGGGTTTATAGATTGCTCACAGGCTGAGGGGGCTGTGTGTGGGGCCTGGCGGTGGGCTCTCAGGACCCCTGGCCTTTCTCTGCTCTCTGGCCCTGGGAGAAAAATAAACACACATTAGAGGCAAACTCAGAGAGGGTGTTTTATTTTTGTGCGTTGACAGTGCATGTCTGTGTTTTTTTATATCCAAAGGCCATACTGAGCAACAGGAAAGTTATTCAACAAACCCCCTGTAATTACCGAAACACACGTGTGCGCACACACACACACACACACACACACACACACACACACACACACACACACACACACACACACACACACACACACACACACTTTCTCTCTCAACCTGTTAACTTCCCCACCCTTCAAGGCACAAAAAAAGAGACTGGCAGGCCAAGCAAGACACTTAAAGTCCCCTAGTGATGTCAGTCAGAACATGCCCCCAAGAAGACCATAAGCACGATTCGCTCCTCTATCTATCAGTCAATCATGCAGGAGCACCGACATCATTCAGCAGTCCTTGAAGAGATAGAGAGAGAGAGAGAGAGACAGGGAGGGAGAAAGAGAGAGAGAGCGAGCAAGAGGGAAGGATCATAATCCAGGATCTCCCCTCCCCCTCCCTCCGCTGACATGCAAACAGGCATCAGCCACCAGGAGAGAGGGAGAGACAGAAGAGAGATTGAAGACTCACCCGTTTCAGAGGCCTATGGTCCATCAAGGGGCTTCGCAGGAACAGTAAAACAACACCAACTATTAGCACCAATGTAGTGAGCGCACGTGTGTGTGTGTGTGTGTGTGTGGGTAATGTGTATGGTTGTGTGTCTTTGGATGTGTGTGCAGTTTAAGGGTGTATGAAGAGTTGTACTCCTCACCTGTGGCGGCATCGGAGCAGGAACCTCAGGATCTTGCGAGCAGCCTGGTTTTGTTTTTTCGTTAGGAGGCTGCTGTATGCGAAGACACAGGAGTAAGAAAAACCTTCTACATAATTATACCCTTTGTGTGTGTGTGAGAGAGTGAAGTACCTGAGGGAGTGTCTATAGGAGCGGTAGTATTGCTGGATGAGGACCGCTGCTCTACGACTTTGTTGGAACTTCCTCTGCTCATGGAAACTCCGGAAACGACTCTGGATCAGGATGGCTGCCAGGGTCATCCTCTTATAAAGTGCATACTGAGAGAGAAGATAGCAGCGTGTCGTAAACGCTTCCATTACGAGACATGTACCTTTGTAATGTTGAGTCCTGAACACACGGGTATCAGAATTTTGTTTCCAGATTGGTGCAACAGATAAAAGCAAAATCACGAGAAAAAATGCAGTGACTTCAAATGAGTAAACTCAATGTGTAAATATTTGAGCTTATCTCAAGTGAATGTACAGTGCATTAATGTGAATATACAGTCCTAGCCTAAACCAGATATGTGCGTGTCCTTTCAAAGCATGTTTGTAACATTTTTTTTTGTGCAAAAATCATCATGTTCTCAAGTGCTCAACATCTGCCAAAATAGCTTGTGCAAGTTGTGAAAGCACATTTTAAAAGCGACACCAAGTTTTGCGGTTATGAATGTTTCCCTCTGCAATCTCAAATCATGACCCACAGACGATGCCAGCGTACGAGCTTGTACGCTTAATGGTTTTGTTCATAAATGTCCACAATAGATCATGTTAAGCTGTCTGAAGAGAGTGTGATAAAACGCTCTACAATAAACAGATTTCATGATGTGAACGACTTTGAAGCTTCCGACTTCAATATGTCTTTGCGAATGACATGATTAAGCCGTATGGCTTAATTATAGATTAGTACATTAGAGCCATTACAAAGTTAAAAATGTCAATGCTATTAAAGGAAAGAGCAGTAACACAGGATGTAGACAAGCTGCACTTACAGTTTCATTTTACTAAAATCAACTGCTAATTCACAACATTGCTCATCTATTAATGCTTTTATTTCTGGATATCTAATTCAGTACTTAACTGTGGTAGTGAGTTGATACTAGCTGTGTGTTAACTCTTACCTGCTTGTATCTCTTATAGCAGCGCTGAATCACTGCTGCAATCTCTTTGCGTTGTTCCTGAATGGGACCCTGAGGAGAGTGACATTAAGAGTTTGTATAAACAACATACTGTTAAACTGTTCATGGTCTTCTTGGGCAGGTTATTGTGATTTATGATAGAGAGAACTAAAGAGGAAGATAATTTGAACAAATGGTCTTCAGATTATTTCACAACCTCTGGGGCAAACTTGTATGACCATGTATATACCTTGTGTTTTCTAAGGGAGTGCACAGCATGCCTGATGGTCTCATACAGCTCTCCCTGTTCTGCCTCAGTCATGGCTAGACAGGACGGGTCCAGTTTCAGCCTCTCCTCTTTCATAGCTGCACAGAGGAAGGAGGTCCAGTCAAAGGGGGAGGATGGGGCTTGCTTAGCCTGAGGACTATGCTGATCCTCAGGCCCTGAGAGAGAGTTTGGTTTGGGGCTAGGAGTCTGGGGCTTGAAGTTCAGAAACCTGGAGAAAAGTAGAGAGCAAAGTTTTATAGTGAGAAAGATTTACACTATTGGCTCAGTTAGGGGAAGTCAATTCAGAAATTCTTTGACTCACCTCTCCACCTCACTGAGGTAACCAGACAGTAATCTGACATCACTGCTGATCCCTACGTTCCTGGACTCTGTTTCAGTCTCCATAGCCTCCTGCTTAAGCCTACCAGTTGAAGCCTCCATGATGTGATCAGCTAACATTGTTATGTCCATCTGCAAGACACACAGAGCAGGTGTTACTTACATATTTTTACACCTGGTTTTTTAAAAGTGATCTTTTTAGCATTTATTTTTATACCTAACACTCAACTCTACTAGGCACTTAATGGTTTAAGGGGATGACTGCTTATAGGAGGGCAAGTGAAAAATTAATGTTTGTTTTAATTTCCTACTTTATGTCCACACATTATCACGTTATCGGTGGTTTACCCTGAATGCTCACATTAAATGTGTTTAGCTCATACAAAACATACAACAATTTGACCGGAGTCCTTACCAAAACAACAACATTTGATCATGTAATACATCTTCTATCCTCTCTTCATGAGCCCTCTCGTCATGCTAGATGTGACTTTGGGGAACTTCTAACAGTTAGATGGGCCTCCTTTTTTTGGGATTTCATTGCATCATGATGTATACAACCACATGTCTTCCAGTGGTGGCTAATTATATTTCCTAGTGGAAAAAACTGAAGGCATCAGAGCTTTTATTACTGCAACCCCTTTCTTTGAAACATATTTATGGTAGTGAGTAGATAGATAAACGCTCAATTTTCTAAATCTAAATTAAAAACCTTTGTATCTTTATCATTTGGCCAAGCTCAATGTTGCACACTTACAATTAATCAATCTATTCCTTTAATGCAAGGTTTAACCCCTTCCTACTAGGTTCTTGTGAGAATTTAGCATGTGTGCCATGTGTGCACTTACTTGTAAGTGCACTTGATCATTCACATTGGTGTTTTTAGTCTGCCTATGTGGGAGTAACAGAATGGTGAAGATAGCACTGATGCCCCTGCAGCAGGTGCCTTATAACAACAAATTCAGATATAATCAACATGTGATGTAAAAACCCAATCTTCACCCATTATCTGTTTTACTGTTTATGTTAAATGTGTTATCAAAATTTAATCTTACCCCTCTTTGGCCCTTCCCAAGGTTTTGCAAAACATTTTATAACCTAATGATGTTGTCATGGGAGTTTTCCCTCATTCACACCGAGGGTTAACATTTGTGGAGAGTCGTTTTCATAGATTTTTAATGTATTGTTTCATGTATTTTATCACAAACATGGCATGTGCACACAAACTGTATACATTTTCCATCACATACAGTACAAAAAGTTCAGTTTTTGGTTAAGGAACAAGATCAGAACTGCCCCTAACAATCTGTTCCCCCTACCTGCAAGTCCTCTGTGTTATCCTGATAGGTCAGCAGCTCTGTCTCCTCTCCCCTGTCAGACAGCACTCTTTGGCGCAGGTGAATGGCCAGTCGTTCTTTTCCAAGAATCCGCCTGGCTAGGCTACGCTGCCCCAGAGTCTGTCTCAAACTCCACCTGGTGCCCCCTCCAGACCCCCCTATCCTGGCCTGCAGGTGGGAGAATGGAGCGCTGGGGAGCTGAGGCCGGTTAGGGCTGGAGCTGGCAAGAGGTGCGTTCTGACAGCTGAGGTTGGAGGGTTGAGTTTGTAGGGTGTTGGGGAGGAGAGAGCGCTGAGGGTTAGGACTGGGGGACGAGTTGACAAAGGAGTTGAGGGTGTTGGTGCCAGGGGTTGAGTTAGCTAGCTGTTGCTGTGTGTCTGGGTTGGGTTTGAGTCTCTTGGCTGGAGGTGGGCCTCCCTGTTCTCCCTGGGTTCCCTGTTGGACTCTGTGTCCTGTTTGGCTCCAGCTCGGGTTCTGGTTGTCTGGCTGGGTCTCTGCTCTGGCTCTTCTCAGCTCTGGGGAAACAGAGATAGTGAAAAATAAGAGCAAGTGACAACATCAATTCCTACCAAAGTGAATATGCTAAATTATTAAACGGTCAATTTACTCCAAACACAAAAAATCATATTTCCCACTTATACCCTAAAATATCTAGCAATAGGGATACTGTTCGTTTTCAGACTATCCACAGAGACACAGCTAACCTGGCTATGACCGAAGGTAAAAAAAATCCGCCTACTATCACTTCTAGAGCTCACAATTTAACACTTTATTTCTTGTTTGTTTCATCTGTACAAAATCCGTAAAACGTAAAAGCATCAATTTGTTGTTTTACGAGGGTTATTTGTCAGATGATTTCTTGGCTGGGAGCAATTTCCAGGCAACCAGCTGAGACTCCAGGAAGTTTCATCCAGCATTTGGATTTTGTTACCTTAGTTTGGACAAAGTCAGACTAGCTGTCCAGTCTTTATGCTAAGATAAGCTAATTGGCTTTCTAAAGTGGATATTTTAAAACAATAAAACTAAAACCACCTGCCAGACTATACGCTACGAATTCTTAGTGGGAAACACTTTTTGGGGGAACTGACCCTTCTACTACCACAAATTCTTCACTGATTGGGATAAACCAAAATAGCAGGCTTTCCCACCTGAGTTAGAGTTTGGTGTAGGGCTGTTGCTTATTCCACTGGTCTGTGACTCTCCTCTCCACCTGTCCATCCAAGTGTCAGCAGGCTGGCCCTGAGCTTGAGGAGTCTGTTGCAGCTGCTCTAAGAGCTCAGCCAATCTAGTGTGGCCCCGGGATCGGGCGATGTTGAGCGGCAAGCGTCCCAGCGAATCAGGAATAGCCAGAGCTCTTGGGTCCCACTGGTAAAGCACCAATGCTGCCTCAGTATGGCCCAGAGCACATGCCCACATCTGAGGAGGCCAAAGGAAAATGCAGATCACACACAGACATGGAAAGAAAGCCACATACACTCAAAACACCATTCAAAAATATTGATCACTCACCAGTGGAGTGCAGGAGAAGTGGTCTACGTTGAGTGGATCTACCTCTAGTTCGAGGTCAATACTGTCGGCATGCTTTGTGCTGCAGAAACAACATAAGTGAAATTAACTGGCACAGTCTGTGTTCACAACTGTGTGTCATGTTGGTGTGTTACTCACCGCCAGCGAATAAGTGTCTGAATGAGCCCTGCATAGCCCTGAGCTGCAGCCAGATGCAGTAAGGTCATTCCTCTGGAGTTCTTACTGTGGACAAGCTGATTAGATGAAGCCCAGCATGGCTGAGACATCATCTTCTCACACACCACCACCACACGGCCCTCGAATGAACCCTGATCGGTAGAAATCTGGGAAATGGGAGAGAAAAAGGGCATGGTGAATCTTAAGAGTTTCCAGGAGTTTAATATACAGCATGTGTCTGTCAAACATGTTTTTCAAGGTGTCACAAGGGTTTGTTTTACAGAGAAAGAGTCTACTGTTAGACAAATTGCAGAGCCTCTGACTCCTTGAGAGCTAGAGGGTCTGTAACATGCTTAGACTGTTATAAAGTCATAGATTTAACACTTTCGGCGGGGTGACCTAATACCTGAATGACTTTTGCAATACAATAAAATTGCATCACATGCCATTCAGCTTTGATTAAGATTATATCAGAAAATACCACAGAGTAGATTCAACACCTCATATTTCTGTCTGAGTTCCAAAAATTGTGGGCTTACTGTAGGAGCTGAAGACTTGATTTAATTTTATGACTAAAGCAATTTCTGTTTTGAGTATGTCGTGAACCTGTGCTGCTCACTTGATACTGTTTCAGATTATAAAGCTGAAAATGTGACCCAAACTACATCACTTCTTCCTGCCCTTACTTGAGACTGCTGATCGGTGGCTCCTCCTCCTTCCACTCCACCGCCCTTGGTTGCCATGGTTTCTGAGCTGGGGTTCTGATTGGTTATCTCAGCCATCCTCTGTTCCATCTGCTCCAGACGCTCCAAGATGGACATCCTGAACTGGGTATCTACAGCAATAAAGGTGAGACACGCAGAGCCGTAAGCGTCGGCTAGTTGTTTGTTGCATTTAAGGAAATCAATATTGTGTTTTAGTAAATCCTACTTAGAGAGGCTTAGAGAGAGAAGCTCTTCTTTGTGGGGCTCAATACTGGAGAATAAATCCTGACTGAAATCCAATAATTCCCAACAATGGGAAGTTGGGAACCAAGTAAAGTATGTGTGTTTGTGAGTGAGAAAGAGTATACATCTCACAACAAATGTCAGTTTTGTGTGTCTGTGTCATGGCTATAGTGGGAATGTGACCCTTTGTTTCAGTGCCGCTGCAGTTTTGCTGCAGTGCACATTATGTCATCCCACCTGCTGCTCTCTCACTCAGTCTGTCTATTTTTCTCTCATCTCATTTCGCTCCTATTTTTCCTTGTGCTGGCTGGCAGCCTCACACACTGAGCTGGAAAGGTGGAGCCATGACAGTGACAGAAAGGCTCAGGCTCCTCCCTCCCCTGCTCCACCAATCAGAAGAGGAGCGGAGTTTTCTGGAAATACAGCTTTGTTGGATACAGAGCAAAACACTCCATTGTGTCATCTGCCAAATACATAAGAAGTAGCTGTCTTCACCCATCATAACTGCATACACACACTCACACACACACACACACACACACACACAGATACAAATACAGATGCATAAAGACACACAGAGAAGGAAAAGCATATATTTCTGGCCACATAACAATCATGTAGTGTCATGCAACATTTTAACAACAGAAAAGGATGACTGAGAAGACTGCAGGGATTGACATCTGCTGTGAGGATATTTTTTTGTGCTGAATTGTAATAACTTAATTAACTGATACATTAAAATATAATTATAAAGCTGACAAATATTAATTTCAATTAGGTAATTAAATAGGGATGAAATGGTCCTTCATTTATCTGCCTGTACTGCCTGTACATGCTACTTGAGTCTAGATGCTGCAAGACTCATGTTATGAAGGATAAAGAGAAATACAAGAACATTGGCAACTCCTCCTTTAAAAGTAATTTTAGGAATTAATTATAAAAATAATGAGTGTAGTCACCATGTCAAAGCATGCAATTATATCTTTAATAACCACATAATTTAAATGCAAATTTAATACATTATTTTATATTACCATTAAAATACTGCACACATATTCTGCTGGCACACGCTTCTATAAAAGCCTCACAGGATTACAGATGACTTATTGTCCTGCTCCTGAATGAAAATTCAGCTGCTTTTCAAAGTTTGTTTACTACCCGGTACCTGTGGATTTACTGACCAGCTTTGGACTCTGACACCTTTTCTTGCTTTGTCTGCATGGATTCTTCTCCAATAAATGAGGCTTTGCACAGGTTCTCATCCTGACCAACCACAACACAGTTTGAAGTGACATCACCAAACTCTGATAACACAAATTCTGCAAAACCCAGTTTCTTTAAAAAGCAGACCAGTGGGACAAACTTCTGTTTGTAAAGATAACAATAATTAATGGTCTTACACTACATTTAATTTAAATCAAATCAATGTCCAGGTTTTAAATTTCTCTATTTCACAGCTTTTCATCATTTGTTACATGCACATCAGCAATTCTCCATGTATTCAAATTCATTTGAAATTAGTTTGACTCACTGATCCTGTTCTTCAATCAAGTTAAATGAAACATGATTCATTAGACAAACAGGCTTTTGGCTCATATGGAGAAACGTTCACCGGTAAACATGAACATCTCATCTACAGCACAGAGTGTGTAGTTATGTGTTCAAACTTTGGGTGATCAACAACATGCCCACATGTGCCTACAGGCTTGGTATTATCTGGGTCTCTGCAGGAGCCACATTAGCCTCTCTTCGTGTGTTGTTATGGAGCTCAGAGGCGCTGTCCACTACTGGTGGTGCTGAAGCGGAACAGATCAACCAACAAGGCTAAAAGAAATCGAGCAGGCTCTCGCGTGCCTTTCAGTTCGAACATCTATCGTGCAAACAACGCGAGGACTTGTGGCATTTTGTCCCTCTCTTTGTCTGCAATCGACAGACGCTGGCACCACATGTAGCCTACTCCAAATATTGTGACTGAAACGTGAAATAAAAAAGTATTTTAAGGCTTTATAGTGATGACATCGGGATTTAGACAACAGGCACATGTATGTCTGTCTACAGCAGCACGGCAAAAAAAAACAAAAAAACCCCAGCTACAAACAACACAGACCTGAACGACAACGAATGCGTTTTAAAGTTATCATCAGTTTAAAATCAAACAAGCTACGAACCCAAACTGCGAGTCGCTCTATCTGCTGCTCTCTGTGTTCCCGCGTCTGCTCAACCCCGTTAGTTTGAAGTGTGCGACTCACACATTGCTAGTCCGACCGAGCAAAACACAACTAAGTGCAGAGGGAGAGAGAGAGGCAGAGAGAGGGGGAGAGAGAGCACCAGTCTCCACGTTGTGTCTGGCAGCAGACACGCTTCAAATCAAATCGGCCCGCCAGACTCGGAGCTGCAGGAGGCTCGGTCGTCATCGGTACAACAATAGACTGCACACAAACTAAACTGGGACAATGACATGTGACACAGACGTGTGCTGGCGCATATTTGCTTAAAATGATCTGTCTATTTTTTTCACAGGCAGTGAGTCTTTGATGTAGGATTTGAGGCCAAACAAAGGACCTGAGCGAAAATAACCAGAGCGCATATCCAGCTCTCGGCATCATCGTTGAAAGTCAAAGGCAGAGTCTATATACAGCGTCTCCGAGGCTGCACAGCACAGTGCCAGCGGTGCCCAACATTTTTGACTCTAAAGTGGACCGCGATTGTGCCTTGATGTCCTTCACTCCAGCAAACAGCCAGCCTGCTGTGACTGTAGAGCCGCATTGCCGCATTGCGCAACGCAGAGACGGGGGCGAACTCAGTGTAACCGAGGACATGCCTCGCCGAGGAGACCCGTGTGTTTCCGAGCTTCAGTTGCATCAGGAGATATATTTGCACAGAGAAGCTAACTCCCCCCACCCGGGCTGTGCAGATATTTGCAACCAATCCCCCAGCGGTGACTCAAAGAACATTTAATTGTCCTCCAACATCTCACAGTATGTTTTAATTTGATTCTGTATCATTGGAATCTCACAAGAACAACATCAGCGCCAACAAAATGATGATTTTGAGAGATTAAATAGATTCTTCTCCAACATGCAAAGACTCACAGTGGGCTCCATATTAATAGATTAATAAATTAGACAAAGCCTAAAGCCTTTATGAATGGGGACTGTGAAGATTAAAAGTACAGCTATATAGGCTACACTCACGCCTTTCACAGAACAGGTGTCAAAACTGTGTAGGTTCCTAGATTCCTTCTTGCATTAATCTGCAAGCAGGGTGTCAATAGAAAAAACAGCTGCACCCAGGCACAGAAGAACACAATTCAGCCAGATAGCTCGTCGACCATACTGGTCAGTACATCTATGCCTGTAGACAGAGCACAATGACACCCACCCACACACACACACACACACACACAAACACACACACACAAACACACCCCCACACACACACACACACACAAACACACACACACACACACACACACACACCAACAGGTTTTCTCACAGCTGATCAAAAGTGACAGAGGGCTAGGTGTAAAAGGCCACAAAAACAGCAAGAAGGAATAAGAAAAGGATATATAATGTATGATAATGTGGGGAGTAAAAATACAACAGTCAAATGCTTGACCTTAATGTTAAAAGAAATAAATATCATAACATTTGCTTTCTTGCTATGCTGTATTTGTTATTGACACATGCAACACTCCAGGCATTGAGTAAATAACATCAGACTACAAGAGTGTAACGGTGCGTGCCTGTGTGGTCAAAAAACCATAAACAAATGCTCTCACCATCAAGCGACAGCCAGTCATGCTGAGAAGATGGCAGGGCAGGAAGGTCACGCGCCTTGTATTCAAACACCACAGAGGAAGAGATGACCTCTCCGCCCATAGCTACCTGCAGCATCACCAGTCCTGTGTCATGTGCTGGGAAAAGACATTGGGTAAGGAGTTAATAAGACTGACTGTGCACGCAGATAGAACTCCTGTCGAAGAACAATTTCAGGACAGTATGTTAACCATTATATACTGTGAATGTCTAGTATGTCTATTGCCCATGTGTGCCTGCAAGAGACTATTTACTTTGCAGTTTTCCCCTGATCACACTTAATGTAGCAGGATATGACTCATGTATCACTTACTATGCATCCCAAATCATTTCTAAGCGTAACTGTATTCATTGCGTGCTTGCTAGAGATTGTCCCTCTTCACAATTTTCTTTTTGTGTTGTTTCTTGTCTTCTTTTATAAAAGGGACTGCATCTCCAGATAAGGGTGTGCAGCCAACATTGTTAGAGTCTTTCCTTTGCTAGAAACAGCTTATTGTAGGGATAAGTAGGGTGACGGTTGCAGCAAGGTTTCCATTTAAAAATTAAAGTTTTTTCCCTTGTATGAGACAGTGATACAGAGTGCGTGTGTGTTGTGTGAGTGTGTGCATACAGGGGTGTATTACCTGGGCAGTAGCAGCGCAGCACCCCGGGCTGGATGAGGGCAGCAGGGACACTGATGTGGTCAAATAGACAGCTGTACTCACTGCTCGACTCCAACCACGGTCCTGTGATCAGCACTTTCACTCCACCCTGCGGCACATACACAGAGGTCTCATATCACACAGCGTAGCTTCTTTGTCCACAGGAAACTGCTTCTGAGTACAGGTTTAAATGTAGTTACCAAAGAGAAATGGGAGTCTGCATGAGAGTAAGACACATCCCTGCATGCATACTACAATGTTCTGTTGTCATAATTTACGTGTGTGTGTGTCATTGTGCTAGCATGTATTTCAATGAGCTTGTGTGTGTACACAGAATTTCTAACAAATATCCCAATTCCACCTGTCCCGCACAAAAACATAACTCAGAGACACACTGGTCTAAATTTTTTTCTTTTTTTTTCTTTTTTTATATAAATTTAAACTGAGAGGCATCATAACTTGGTCTTTTAAAAAGTGGTTATTATATTGTTGATGACAAATGTATGTGAGTCTGGTAGCAGCCCCTAGAGGCTGTGCTGCTCCTCACAATCAAGTGGATCCAAATAGTTAGAACCATCTGAACAACCCTGCCATGTGTTTTCTTCAGTGTAGCTAAAAATAATACATAAACAACATATTGTCCACCAAATGTTGGAGTGGAGTATACAACAACTCAAAAATGTTAGATTTTTAAAGCCATATACCAGCATTTGGTTGGGGGTTCTTTTTTGGCATTTGCAGCGCTTATTTTTAGTTAGTTCTAAATACTATGCTATCACCTTTGGAGCCTTTAGAGGAAAACTTTTTTTTCCAAGAAACCGAAAACTGAAATAATCAGCATGATGCAACACTGATGATCCTGGAAAAAAAGTTGCAGAAAAATATCACCTGAATACGTGCGCATGATGGAGATAAGGTTAGTTAATAAAGTTTTATTGGACATTTCTTCCCACTAATTGTATTAACCATCTTTGGCAAGTCATTGTGTATTTGAAAACGATGGTGTTAAGATGCTGTTTCCACAAATTTCATCATAATTCAATGACAGTACTGGTGTCTGAGATATTATAAGTGGTACATGGCTAAATTAATGAAACCACCCAGGGGAATCAGTGTAATATTGAAATTTCATCAAAATCCAATCAGCTGAGTCTGAGATATTCTGACTCGTTAATGACCACACAGCCAGGCTGGCGGTCTTTGTACAAATTGTGCTGAGCGTTATTTCAGCGTTTAACATCAGTACAAGCCACTGTCAATCATGTGGTGGAAGGACTGAATTTCCTGAAGGGAACAATGCTGAATAAATAATGAATGATATAATCATGTTGGGTTTACCAACCTCTGGATAAGACCACTCTGGGGAGTAGTCTGTCACACCAAACAGCCTCCCAGTCTCCTGGAGCAGTCCCAGAGCTCCCTGCTCCACCTCCGAGCCCTGCAGGTGGCCTGCCCCTGTGCACTGCTCCTCTCCTGCTGCCCCCTCCTGGGGCATCAGAACCCCAGTGACAGCTGCCCCCACCCCACCCCCAGACCCCTCAACTGAGATGAAATCATTGATGAGATCAGAAAACTGGCTTCCAAATGAAGCCTCAAAGCCTTCCAGACTAATGGCTGCTCCTGCCCCACCTGCTGTAGCTGACACCCCCCCACCTTGCTGAGGAAGAGGAGAGCTGTAGAGCGTCCCCTCGATGCTTGCACCAGCAGCTATTGACTGAGGACTAGCCACAACTGAACTGCTGGCCCCTGACAAACTTACACCATTACAGAGAATCTCATTTCCCCCTCCTCCTCCCCCTCCTCCACCACCCCCGCCCCCGCCCTCCTCTCCTCCTCCATTGTCATCTGTGGGTTGCAGGTAGTGCTCGGTGTCGACACTCGTGTAGGCCTCGTGAGGATCCCCAGGCTTGAGTAGTAACTCCCCTCCATTCTCAGAAGCCTTGTCTAAGCCCCCAACCTCTCGATGTCTCCTGCTGCCTGACTGGTCGACGGTCACATCCTGTGATGCAAGAGGAAAAGAGCCCACTGCGGTTCCTTGTCCGTTCCTTCCACACAGACCCTGCTGATCTGAGCTGGTTTGGTGGAGGTGTGTATGCGGGTCTCCATTGGTGACCGGAGAGTCTGTTGGCACTGTGGGCAGGCCTATGTAAGCCTGGGACTCGCCTGATTCCTGGGTTGCCTCAGTACCATTGGTTTGCAGCTGGGAAGGCTGGCTTGTCTGCGGGGAAGTCTGGAGGAAGAGGCTGGGGGAGGGGTGGTGTGCAGGCTGGGTCAGACTTTGGACACAGGCGGATGACATCACAGCACTGAAGTCCATCTGCTCCAGGGTGGTGCTGGGGCTGAGGCCTGTCCCTTCTCCCACATAGCTACTTTGAGTGGACAGGGGCTGCTCCAGAGGTGTAGTTTCCGTCTTGATGTTGTTGACAAGGGCTGGGTTGTACACAAAGCCGTTAGTGAGTCCTCCGTCATCACCGTTACACCCCTCGGTCTTCCCTCCACCTCCTCCATACGTCTGGCCCTGCTTGGGATTGTTGAGGAAGCAATCAGGGTCAAATGTCATGGTGGTCTCAGGGAGGCTGACTCCTCCACCAGAGTCTAGAGAGCTGGACAGAACCAACTCTCCTCCCTCCCCTAAGCCCACGGCACCCGGAAACGACGTAAACCTCTGGTTTTCAGGGGCCACAGCCAACAGGATGCCAGCGGTGGTGCTCTCGTGTGTGGATGCTAGCAGATGGGTGTGGCCAGCAGAATAAACCGAATCCCCAGTCAGGGTGGTGACCTCAGACATGAAGACAGCTGTGCTCTGTGACAAGCCGGCCCCAATGGCGAGAGCGGGGCTATCGGCCATGTCGCTGGTGATTGACAAAGGGGAGCTCTGGGTGGTGTCAGGGACCTCCACCTGGTTGGTGGAGGTAGATGAGGACACTTCCATGCTGCTCTGCGGGAGAAGGGAGGGTTTGGTTATCCTGCCATTCCTCCTCTCTCCTCCGCCCGCTCTGCTCCTGCCTCCTCCAGGACTGGGCTCGGTCTGACCCTCTGACACATCGCTGTTTTGGACCTCTGTGCCATCTGCCTCCTCAGCTCTCTGGCCTGCTGCTACGCCGGTACCCACTGCAGCTCCACCTCCTGCTGCTGCCCCTGACTCCTGCTTGGATGAGATGATGCGCTGCTTGACACTGGAACATTTCTGATGCAGGCTGCTTCCAGCACCTGCCAGAAGAGACATTCAAACAAAGGAAACATAATTTAATACAGTGCAAACTGTCTTCATGTTCTGTCCTTTCATTTGAACAGGTCAGTCTCTGTAGTAATGTAGCGTTACCTCATATACATTTGACAGTGTGTATTGGCGCCCTCCAGTGTTCAGATTGAATGTACACTGAAAACTGAGATCATCAATACTCTGACAACACTATTGAGATGCTTGAGTGAACACTTTACATACATATATGCAAAATGTGCAATATGCTTCTTTTGACAGACATTTCAATTCTAACATCTGAGGTTATTTCCAGTTGTTAAATTGGATGTCTTTATTTACATTTTTGTGATTTGCTGATTCATTTTCAGACTGAAATAACAAATACCAAACAGATTAACTGTCAGAGACCTAAAGTCCAGACAAAACCCCTGTGGTCACGGAAGGATCAAGTCAGTAATCAAGAGACTGCATCAAGTGCTTGGAATGGAAAAAACTGTATGCTGTTTTGTGTGAGCAAATTAGGGCAGCAAGAGGGAATATGATTCAGTGGAGAGAGTGAGAAGTGAGGTACAATTTAAGGCAACAAGCCACTTAGTTTTGGGCAGCTGTCCTTATTTGCCCTTCCAAAACAGATCAAAAGATGGGTGAGATTAGGTAAGTGTGTGTGTGTTTGTGTGTTAGTGTGTGTGTGTGTGTGTGTGTGTGTGTGAGTACTGGATTTATCCACTCCCTGATGCTCATTTATGAATAATACATGCTGGATATTTTGGGCACCTCTGTCTTCTTTCCCTCTATCCCTCCCTTTCTTGGGTGAAATGTGTATCTGCCCCTAGGTGGCAGCATGATGCTGACTGTCAGAAGCATCATAAACAAAAAATCTAAATCTGGTTAAAGCCCGGCTGAATGGTCTGCATACACTGAATGTCCCTTCATAAGGTGTATTTTTAAAGGACAATGTTGTCTTTAAAAATATCCCTGCTTTGTGAAGTGTTGTTCTGACTTCATGTTGACAGGAAAGACATGATGATCCAAAGCTTCATTCATCCCCCAAACAAAAAAAAAAATCCCACTGTTAACACCTGAACGCGCCTTTTGGCAAGTCCAGCTGTCGGTATTTGGCATGTTGATTTATCAACATATCAATAAGATGTTTGTGCTACATTATTAACAATGCCAAGATTAGATATTTTTCCTTGATGCAAGAGAGACATTTCATCTCCCCTGAACTGCTGAAATCACCTGTTGTCTCATCTGATAAGTAATGGCACAGCTCCAGACTGCGCTCCAGTCTGCTGCCAAGTTATTTAAAAGCTCAAGTTTCAAAGCAAGCCAGCGAACCAAAACATCTGTGTTTTAGATTTACTACACTGGCTTCCCACAGATACGGGCTAGGCTACGGTATGTCGTCATCTTTTTTATCATTACTGCACCATGACAAGTAGTATTGTTATTGACCCAAGGTGACTCAGGCTTCCATGTTTAGGAAAAGTGCGGGGGGTGAAACAGGAGAGCTTGAGAGTAGGAGGGAGGTGAGTGCTGAAATGACGGTAACTGACGGTGAGCTAACTCACACATGGGTTTGAGTTGTCCAATGAGCTCCTCCTTGCTCCACTTGGCCCACTCCTTCCTGTCTGTGTTGATGGAGCAGAGGACAGGACCACATGGCTTCCCGCTATCGTCCACTGCCGGTACATTCAGGTAGTGCACCAGCACAATGTCAGGGTTCTAGAGCACACGGGAAATCACACAAACACAGAGACATGCAAGTACATGGCATTAGTTTTACATGGCCTTTATTCATTAATTCATTGTCATGTTTTTACTGGCATATGGGAGGCAGACAATAAAATGATAGGGTCTATTTACAGAGGAAGAGGAAATGGAGAGGGAAAGCGGGAGAGAACGTAGAGGTCAGAGAGGAGGTCGGATATAGCGTGTCAGATAAGATTCTCTCACCTGCCCATAAAAGATTTAATAGCTCAAGCCCACTCATCACTCTTTCTGACCCTGCAGAGGCTGTGGAAGTGTCTACATGTATGTTTGTGTGCGTGTGTGTGTGTGTGTGTATATATATATTTATATATAGATAGTGAGAGAGAGAGAGAGAGAGAGAGAGAGAGAGAGAGAGAGTGCGGTTCAGAGTATCTCTCACTATACTGTAGGTCACCAGCAGACCTATGGAATTTCTACACCATGAATGATTCAACAGGTGCGTTCACATGCATGTGTGTGTGTGTGTGTGTGTGTGTGTGTGTATGTGTGTGTGTGTGTGTATGTGCGTGAGAAATAAGCGAGAGAAGCTCCTCTTGATGAAAGATTCAGAAGACAGACTCAGGTGAGGGGGAGGACCTGCTGAGGTGGAACACTTTTCTCTCCAAAAGAGGATGGCACAGTGGGCTGCTACAGCACCACACTGTGCAATGCAACAGCACTCACAGACTGATTTATGATCACATTCACTGAGGTGTTTTGATATTTGCGCAAAGAGTAGAAAATGGCACTTTACAGATAAAGCAAGTAGAATTGCCCTTCATAATTTCACACTGCCGGAATCTAACTATGGGCATGCTGAAAAAGAAAATATATTGAGTAAGGGCATATTCAATTTATGGCCGGTGGCTGGAATGTCCTTGTAAATTTCATGTGACAAATTATGCAGGAAATTCTGGCGAGGAATACATAAATATGTATGCATTTCCATATTTTAAATGAACATTGCTGGGTATTCAATATTTTTATTGAAATGAACAGAGAGAGATGAAGAGACAGGAAGTGTAAATGCATGCGGGCACATTTAAGATTCATCATGTAATCTGTCGTCTAAAGATGATGTCCAGTTGACCATCTCTTGCATGGCCAATAGAGGGAGAGACGTGTGGTGTGTGTGTGTGTGTGTGTGTAACTGCTGCTCTCCAATGCCTTTCACATGAGCAATAGGCTGATTCCAGCATCTCTATGAAAAACAACACACAGGGGACACCTGCGCATGTGTGTGTGTTGGTGCGAGCATGTTGTTGTGTGCTGTTTGTAGCTGCAGGGTGTTTTCTTGGAGAGGACCACATAGAGAGTAGTCCTTGATGCTCACTCTAAGTATTAAGAGTCAGGGTTCTGTAACACACTGTGCTCGGGAAGCTACAGTCAACTTCTGGCAGACAAATGTTTTTACTACTCTGCACTGTGTGTTGTTTGCATTACACTAGGCCTATAAGCCTGGCATATTCAAGTTATATTCTAGTGGTCTAACTGTGTGTGCGTAGTGTGGGACACTCAACACTCCAGCTAAAAAACATCCTGTTTTATTATGACATCAGTTTTGTGACAGTATTTCCACTACAGTCTGCCTCATTAATTTAGAGCAGGAGGATGGTTTATGGTTTAGAATAGTATTTTGTTTTGAAAATATAATGGACAGTTTCTGTGGAATAGTGAATAAAGCTTTAAAAATGTTACAAGATGGTCCTAATGTGAGGACAAAAGACCCGAAATGAGTAATAATAAAATATCACCATGCTATAGATGCTGTCGAAACCTTGTTTTGTATGCGTATATATGTCTGAGAAAAGGCAAGGTGGGGAAGGGGGGTGGACTTACCTGCAGCAGCCAATAGCATCTACGATGGAAGGTGGGGATGATGGAGGAGTGGACGTAGCAGCCATACAGACACTAGAGAGAGGAGAGGAGAGGACAGGAGAAGGGGGG
>NC_060167.1:26164803-26195919 GCF_021292245.1 Micropterus dolomieu
GGGGGGGGGGGGGGGGGGGGGGGGGATTGCAGAGGTAAACGAGAAAAGATAAAGGGAGGAAGCAAGACAAAAGTGAAAAAGGAGAAGAGGAGGAGAGGACAGTAAATGAGAACAGGAGAGGAGAACTTAGGTTATACCCACTTAGGCTGTATTGATTGCGGTGCTAAAACTGAAGTGCAAACATGCTGTATGCCTTTTTTTCCTAATGTCTTTTCTAAAATACCATAAACCTGATGTTGACAATTACAGCACAAGAGATTGTGAGATTTACTGCCTCAGCAAGAATAGACATAACCCACTTGGAATTCACAAAAAGTCACAATGTTGTCAGCTCACAGACACTGCAAGAGAGATCAGTAAACAGTGAAGAGGACAAAGACGAGGAGGAGAAAGCGAGGAAAGCACAGAGTGAGAGTGGAGTGTCAGGGTGGACAAGATGAAGAGGTGGTTCAGTAGGGACTCCATCCAGCAGAGGATGCTTACATACATACAAAATATCGTGTGCATGTGTGTGAGTGTGAAAATAGACCAAAAGTATGATTGCAGATGTTGATTTAGAGATTTAAACGACTTCAGAGTGTTTTTGCTGAGCTGGATGCCGCATGATGAAATACAGTACCTGAGTTTCTGAACCAATACCAAAACTGAAACCTTAAGTTGAAGAATATTATAACGTTTCGCTAAAAAAACTCATTTCACAAAGTCAGCTAAACTTCTCAAATGCATCAGTATCCAAGAACTTAACTTTTAAATAAGCAAACAAGACAAAAGAGTCTGACCAAGCATTCAAAGCCAGATTCCAGTTTCTTGATCCAGTTTTTGATCTTCTGTGCCATGCAAACATTTCTACCTATTCTCTGTAAGTACTGAGGGTCGATACCCAGTCTTGATGAAGTGTGTGTTTGTGCTGTTTGACACTGGAAGGATGAAATGATGACAGAAAGCCTTCTATCAAGGTCATCATTGTCACTTTTTCACATGCATTTTCAAAATTCAAAATTAAGGATCACACAAACAAATAAACTGGTTGTGTTTAAAGACAAAATTGCACACACACACACACACACACACACACACACAAACACACACACACACACACAATACGGAAAGCACACACACACAAAGACTCAGCAATCAGGCTGTATATAATCAACACTCACAACTCATTCTGTTTTCCTTCACATACGCACGCGCACACACTTGTATTTTCTCGCCATTTTGCCTCTTCTCAGAAGTAGCCCGCCCTCTATCTAAAGTGTGCTTTGCCAAAGGCAGAGTGCATTTCCATATATTTCCATTCGGTATGAGGAGGCTCTCCATCCAGGGTTATGTTTTTCTCTCCTGCTTCCTGCCTCTCCCATCCTCTTTCTCTCCCTCTGCTCATCTTGCTGCTCTGCTCATTCCCTTTTTCCTGTCCCCTGCTCTACGCACTGCTTGCTTGCTTGCTTGGGGGGGTCCCTGGGAAGACGTGACACAAACAATTACTGAGCAACTACCAGGGAGAGAAACACTTGCTTTTGTATATGTGTTTGTGTGTGTGTGTGTGTGTGTGTGTGTGTGTGTGTGTGTGTGTGTGTGTGTGTGTGTATTCATGCATGATTGCAGAAAAAAGTATGTGAGATTAATGTCAATGTGAGTGTGGGGTCGTAAATAATAGAGGTGCAGACGGGAATACTTGATCTCAATTATTCCCTTTACCTCTGTGTCTCTTTTGCCTGTCTCCAGCTTACTTTCAATGCAAAACTATTGAGCCCTCTGCAAACATCCATGTGCCTCCTGTCTCCTTCACTCTCCCTTCTACCTCATTCTTTGTTTCTGACACATGCATGCTCACTCCTCTCACCTCTTGGTATATTCCTGCTGAATAATCAATTTTTGAGCTGGCTGATGTGGCTCAAACACACACACACACGCTCACACACGCACAGACGCTGCCTTGAGACTGGATCGATACCCCTCTCTGTTCTGCTGAAGGAGGCATTGACATCATTCATGGCCTCAGGCCAAACACACTCTTATCCTTCAGAAAGAGAGAGAGGGAGACAGAGAGAGGAAGGGAGACAGGGACATGAGCAGGGACGGAAATAAAGATAGAGGGGCACCACTCGCTCTCAGGTAACACGTTGGCCTGTAGCTTTGTGTGTTTGTGTGTACGTTTGTGTTACACATGTGTGTCTCCTCAGAGTGAAGGAGAGTAAGTTATGGACAAGATTGGCAGTGAAACCATACTTGGCGCCAAACAACATCATCGACTTGTTTTTCCATTGCAGCCTCTCACCTCTACTCCCTGGACTTTAAGCTTCATATGATCCTCTCGGGTGGTCTTCCCGTCTTTCCTTTTCTTCCAGCAGTAGCCATCTTTCCTGTACTTCACCTTCTTACGGTTGTAGAGGATCATAGAGCCATTTTGAGGCCTGAGTAAGTGAAACAGACAGACAAATGGGCATAGTGTTGCATTATATTGATTACACAGAATAAATGTTCTGCTAACTTCTTGAAAAATTTAATGATTCAACTGGAAACTGACCAGAAATAATTTTCATGCAGTAATTTCAAGTAGCAAAATTCTCCTGCATTCCTGATTCATAAACACCAACTACCACAGTTAAGTTAGCTGGTCCCATGCCGCCCCTGCCCTCTTACGCGTAGACTAACTCTCCTACGTGTTAATATTTTAGTAGGGTGATTTATCAGCACAGCAGGAACATTGGCCTCTAAGCTCCCATTCTATATACACGTGTTGGGATGAACATGCGTGCGCACACACACACACGCACACCAGGAACAACACATGTAGAAAGAAAGAGATGCTGTAGTGATATCAGAGATGGCAGGACCTACCGCTGTGTGTTCTTTGGGCTCAATGTCAAACCTGCTGCTCAGCAATCAATCATTACGCTTAAAATGTTAAGGACAGGTGTGTGTGTGTGTGTGTGTGTGTGTGTGTGTAGGTGGAGGAAAAATGTTTCTCTGCCTTATCTCATGACAACAGAAACAGAACAGGCACGTTAACAATCAATAAACTACCACATACTCACAAGGGCTCTGTCTCTCTCTCTCACACACACAGTCATGTGCACGCATGCACACGACCACACACGCACGCGCACACACACACACCTATACACACACTTCATCTCTCCTTTTCCCCGCCCTCCTCTTCTCGATCAACCTCTAGTCTTTCTCCCTCTTATCATAGTATCTCTTCATTTTCTCTTTACTGCTTCTTCAGTCCCTCCTTTCTCCACTCCTTTGCACTTATTGTCATCTTCTCAACTCGTCTATTCCCTCTACTCCTATCTTAACCTCTGTTTCAGCTTCTTTTATTGACTGTATCCTCTCCTCTCCTCTCCTCTCCTCTCTGCTAGAATTTAATGTAGACACATCTATATGGACTGAGATGATTGTAATTTACTCAGAACACTGTGTGTAGTGAAATTGAATTTACTTTGAGCTGATTTTCTTTGACACCTTAAATCTGTTCTGTTTTGGGGTGAGCCTGCCAGTTTCTTAGCGGAGTGGAGACCCCCACCCTCCGATCAAAGCCGAGTTTAGACTCTGTCTCGAGCAGTGTGAGTCATCTCAGAGCTGCTGATTCTAATTATGTTATGGAGAAGATGGATGAGATCAGATGTGTGTGTGTGTGTGTGCGTGTGTGTGGGTGGGTGGGAAATACGTGCATGTTGATGTGTATGTGTGCATGCGCGGAGGTATGCGCACGTGGACAGTGCCCATGTTGCTCACAAACCCTCTGATTCAAGCAGACATAAATGCTATTGATTGTAACTGGGCTGTGATGTGTGGGATATAAAAAGCTTTTCCACCGTTCCACAGTGTAGCAGAGCGAAAACAGAGAAGGCAAGGGGAGGAGAGTGGGAAAAAAAGACGGCAAGATAAAGAGACAGAGTGGGCGAGTGAGTGAGTCCGGTAAAGGGAGGAGAAGAGGAGGAGTAGATGAGAAAAGTGAGAGGAGAGGGAGAGAGTAGGTAATAGTCATTACTTTGAACTGCTGAGGTATTTCAGTGAGGGGAGAAATGAAGGTCATTGATTGTTATCTTAATATTTCCCCCCACAAGTGTGCAAACGCACATGGATTTTAAAAAGAAGACACACACATACAAGCACAGCGATGCACACACATAAATGTCACTGGCTCCGTTAGCTGAGCTCCTTTCCATCTGATGGGATTAGGTGTAATCTGTTCTAATCGCGCCTCGTGTCATGTGTAAATGGGATTATATCTAACTGCTGCTCAATAACACCAATATGACTGCTGCTGCTGTCTGTTGCTGCTGGGAGGCTGAGGCTATACGGCAGCACAACCAATCAATGAGAAATCCATCCACAACATAAACTGTGCTGCTGGCCTCTGGCTGCTCCTGAGAAGAGTCCTTCAGCTCGCACAATGGGAGCGCAGAGGCATCACCCCGGGCTTTCACCGGTGTCAGTAATCAGAAAATGGGGCCATGAGGTGACCACTTCAGTTACTTTACTTTTTGTTTCTTCTTCTTTTTCTTTTCTATCTTTCTCTCTTTTTTCTGTATGTCTTTATTTATCACACCTACATCGGGATTAATTAAAGCAAATGTCAGTAAGGTGATTTATCAATAATTCACCCATTTTTCCCAGTCTTTCTTTTTTCTCTTTCCTCCCTTCCTAGCTTCCTTCCTGACTATAACATCTCCCCATTATTGGAAAAGAGCTAACTTTGGTTCATTCAGATCGATGAATATTCAGTTCTGGCATGTGAATCCCTGTTCACACCCCATCTTATATACGCACACACACTTCCTTTAACCCCCCCCCCCCTCCAAGGTCTGAATTATACATTGCCTATCCTAATACATTTACATTAATTAATACTCCATTTCCAGCTGACTAGGTGCTTTACAGTCCGGCCATGTTCTAGAGCGTTCTCTGCTTGTAGTGTAGGCTGTCAGCAGGACCCTTTGGAGACAGTCGACGTACATCACTTATGTTTTAATCAAACACAGGCACTCAGTCATTGGGATTAAACCAACGTGAGTTACTGGCTGATTGAGTGATGTTGTGTTTGTGCGTGTATTTGTGTGTGTATGTGTGGAAACCGCTGTCTGCATTCTCCTCACCTGGTTTTTGGCGATGTCGTCAGCCACTCATCGTGTTTCTCAAAAGTGATGAGATATGCAGCAATCTCCTAGAGAGACAAAGACAAGACAGAAAGGTTATATTAGTGTGTGTGCACGAGTGTGTGTGTGTCACCGGGAGATAAAACATAACAGGTATTTCCAGATGACCTGCCGATTCCCACAGAGAGTGTGTCACTATCTGATTGCCACGGTGAGGTCCGGGCGCCTGATTGGTCACAGAGCAGCCAGTCAGGAGGCAGATATAGAGGACAGACCCTAAGGGCCAACAACCAATCACGCTCACCGACACACTGATGTCTCCCTCCACTGGGGAGGAAAAGCTATCTCCTAAATACATAGACACATGCCACATAAACACACACACAGACACGCTGAGGGTGCAGACCCATACACTAGCTGAGCAAGTGTGCTGATAGGAAAAGTTTTCTTGTACTTTGCAGTTTCACAGTTTCCCGTCAGATAAAGCCTGCTCCTAACTTGACTCTTAATTCCTCCGGCTCTCTTTTCATCTCCTCAGCACTCCTCTCCTCTGCACACTGTTTCTATTCTTCTTCCACACTCACATAAATCCAATAAGGAAAAAAGAAAGTTCAAATCATACAGGTGCATTCTACCGAGAGCAAGGCAAAACAAAACGTCCATACACACAGACAGAGACACACAGAGACGCAGCCAAAAGAAACTAGTGTTTATACCTCCTGCTTTTTAGTTGCTCACGCAACACCGCCTTTTCCCTTTGCTCGGTGAACTCTCTCACCCCTGGCTTCCTCCTTGAAACATCATGCTCTCTCTCCCTATCTCTGACTCCCATCTCACCTACTTGTTGTGAAAGACTATGAAATGTAAATTGTCCTCTTAAGGCAATCAGTGTTTGAAATGTGGCACAAAGGAATAGTGAAGAAGACATCAACACTCCGGCACTCCTTCATCTGCCCCCTCAGATCAACAGTCTTCTCTCCAGACCTCCTCTCCCTCTCTGTCTCTTTCTGTGTGTGTGTGTTTAGGTATTTGTCCCAGTTTGGCATGAGAGCACTCCAGCTCCACACCGATCAGACGGGAATGAGGGACAAAGAGGGAGACGGGAAGAAAGGCAGGGAGAGACAAAAAGAGAGAGCAGCTGGAGGGTGCTGGCACTTAACTGGATTGTTTTTTTAGTATCCTCCATTCGATCCTCTCGCCCCAACCCCCCACTCACTGCCTCATCCTGCATTTATACTATATGTGTGCTTACATTTATTGTGTGTGTATGCATACGTGTGGGAGAGGCTGTCATCACACCCTTAATAATTACTACTATCAAGTTGGCCGCTGTTAATGTCTGTCTGTCTGAGGCACATAAAACATTTTTGCCATAGCTAGGCACAACAACATGCACACGCGCACACACACACACACACACACACAAGGAGTGCCTCATTCACTTATGCATCTATTCATTAGCTGTGACAGGCAGCCACCTCTCCTCCTCCCAAACCACTCCGCAGCAAGTCAATATCCTATACGGCCTCCACAGTCCCGGCCAGGCACTCGGGCTCCCCTTGTGACTGTCAGCCAGTGGGAGGCGGGAGGAGAAGAAGAGAGGAGACGAGGGGCTGGGAGAGACAGAAGGATGGGAGGATTAAGGAGGGAGAGAGACTTGCAATTAAAGGCCTGCCCCATAAGAGCCATTAAAAAGCCAGAAACAGAAGAGTCAGCTGAAACGGCAGCCTCACACACACGCACACACACATACACACCCTCACTGCAGACACACACTGCTGCTCACTGCCTCACCAGCACACACACGCCCATGTGAAGAGTGACAGAAGTGAGATGGTGAAGGTCAATCCTCAGGAAGTCACAGTTATCGTCCCAGTGGAAACCAGTGATGGAGCGCTTTGAGCATGCCTGGCGACACAGTGACCCTTCAGGAATACTGTAAGTGTGTGTGTGCGCATGTGTGTTAGCTGTGCCAGACACAGGGCCAGGGACAAGTATCTTTCTCCTGGGATCTACTCTAGAAACCCAGACGTTCTGCATGTCTGTGTGAGTCTACGTAATAATATATTACGACAGGCCCAGCACACACTCTTTTCCCAACACACACCTATTCCTGTCTGTCTGTGTGTGAGAGAAAGTGAGAAAGAGAGAGAGAGTTACTTAAGAAATATCTAACAAAGCAGAGCGCATGAGTGGGAAGTTAGATTGGAGCGAGCGATGCAGTTGGGGAAATCAGCCTCCCACTCACGCATCACTGAGACCATCTCCCTCCAAGAAACTGGTGGCATGTACAGAAAAGCAGACAGACAGACACACACACACACACACACACACACATATACTCACAGGCCTAAGGGAGATTTCCAGAGGAGGGAGGGGATGGGGGGTCGCCTACACTGCAACAGACTTATCCAGGAGCTTTCCCCAGGGAGATTCTGTTATGGGGTCTAGCCACAGGCTAGTGTGTGTGTGCGTGTGTGTGTGTCTGAGGGCGTGTGAGCGTGCACGTTTGAAGTCTAATGATGAGCATCACCCCGACAGAGATCTGGGGAAAACAGAGTTGTCTGTAAACTGGAACTGTCACATCCATTCCAAGTGCATCAAATGAAGGCTGCCTCTGGTTCTCACCACAGAAATCATTTGGCATTGAACAGTTTATTTTGGCGGTATGAGGAGGTAGCACACTGACGTGTCCTTTTCAACTGCAGAATCCATTTCTGCCTCCATCCTTGTGTGCGCTAAGTCTTGTATACATATACGGGGGAAAAAACTGCATTAGCATTACCAGGGGAGGTCTGCTGATGCTGTAATTTGTTCCCCAGTTCCTCCACCGGTTCTCTCCTTCCCAGAACAACCTTGTCAGTGTTTGTGTGATGTTGATAGACACTCTATCCAAAATTGACTGCTGTTTTTATTATTATTATTTTTTTTTTTTTTGCAGACCACAGGCTTCTCTGTGAATCGGAGGGGGGTGGTTGGAGCACTATCTCAGCCATTTGTTAAACCCACGTTTTATTGATCATGGGTCTATTTTTAAACATGCCTCCTTAATTATGTAAATTAAGCCAAACAATGACAATTTTATGCTAAACCTATATTGGTATACAGTTTGATTTGATCTGTGATAATCAATATTCCATTAGAATTGAGGTGCCTATGGGTCATGTCATTATCCACGGTGGTTACCGAAATGTGACAGGGCCAATCTTTCAGAATCACAGAGTGACCTCTAAAATCACCAATGTCATGGCTGCTTTTCCAAAGACTCAAAATTTCATTCAGTCAGGAGACAGATAGATTATTATTATGTTGCAAAGAGAAAGCAGAATATAGAGAAGAGAAAGCAGAATAAAGAGAAGAGAAAGCAGAATAAAGAGTTAGTTGTGTTCGGCTTTAAGCTGACGTAAATGATGTGACTCCTTTTGTAAACCAGACCAATAACGTCTTGTTTTTACTATGTTCCTTTAACGTGGATAATTAAAATGTGTAGTACTCAAAAGAAAGAGTGCCCGACAATGAGTTACGATGAGGATAATTTTGTTCTGTTCTAGCCACACAATACAATTTCATCAAGTCTATTGTAAACCAGAGCAATAATGTGTAGTTTGTATTATATTCCCAAACTGCCTTGCTCCCCACTGTGTGTTACTTGCAACAGCCTTTATATTACCTCCACTGGCTAATACAACTGCTTAATGCTGTTTCCATAACAACTGTTGCAAAGCCCCTGATCAGAATTCCTCTCAAGCTTGCCTTGTGTTTATCATATAAACACCTCATCACACACTGGGCAACACACACATGCACGTCCACGGACATAAAAGACTTGCACACACATGCATACAAATGGCGTCTATTAATACTCAAAGTCGCTTGGGTGAAAAAATAAATAAATAAAAATCAAACTTGTCATGGATTCTCTCCTCTTGTTCTCACTGTGACACACGCTGCATGCACACACACACACACGCTGCATGCACACACACACACACACACACACACACATTTAGTGCTGGTCTATCATTGGAGGACAAGGTCTGACCTTCACAGGGAACCCGCTCCTGTCACCTGGTTGAGAGCGAGACATGTGTGTTACATCCATCTCTGTCACACCACAGCTCTCACTGCATTCATACACACACACACATGCACACACACGGACATACATGTACACAAAAATATCTCCTGTGTCAAAACGAATGCATGGTACCAGCACACGCATACACACAACAAACCCAGTGAGGCTTGGTCTCAGAAGAGAGTCTGTGTGGTGGCTGCTGCCCATGTGAGTGACGGCTTTATAATGAAATACTCACTCTCCCCTCTCCTTCACTCCCTCACTCCCTCTCCTTTTGGTTTGACCTCTTTCTTTCTTCCCCCTCTCTCCCCCTCTCCAGCTCACCCACTTCCCTCTTTTTTCTGTCTCATTTCCCTCTCATCTCCCTTTTGCCAATATATAGAAGTCCAAATGGTGAAGGTGGCTACACACACACACACACACACACACACACAACCTAACAGTATGGAAAGCAGCACAAACTTTTTTAGCAGGGACCTGAAAGTAAAGAAGAGTCAGCCCCAATCCACTGGGGGAACATCAGTCATATTTTTCTAAGACTTCCTCTCTCTTGCGCACCTTACCTGTCCTCTTCCTCCTATCTTGTATTTGCATTTGAGGAGACTGCCCCCCCCCTCTCAGCAGGGGGGTGAACACATCAAAGACAGCAACAGGTGTGTGGTGTCAAACACAATGCCAGGACCCCTGCTGCGCTAGAGCGTCTTGGATAAAGCTTGTCGGGAGTCCTCAAAAACTCCCACAAAGTTAACCAGGAAAGGGTGCACGCATGCACACACACACACACATATATATTGAAATCTGTAATGACAGATGTGTGTTTGCCAGTGGGAGGTGGAAGAAGACAGAGAGAGGGTGGGGAGGGGTGTCTCAATGAAGGAGTCTCAAGTGGTTGTGTTAACCCCTGATGCCTCATCTCACCGTGAGTCATTCTGCCCTCCGAGGCTCGTCTCTGCTCTGCTATTGTTGATGTTATTGTTAGTGAGGAGGTTTGGTATGCTAAGGAGAGAGAGACAGAGAGATACAGAGATACAGAAAGAGAGAGAGAGAGAGAGAGGTAGTGGAAGAGTGAGAGGGAGAGAGGGAGAGAGAAAGAAATAGTGTGTGCCACCTCTCATTGGCATAAATACTTGTTTACAACAAGACATAAATTGGCACCCTGTCAGTCAGTCTCTCTGTTTCTCTCTCCTTTAACTCCCTTACTCTATTTCCCTCTCTGTCTCTATCTGTCTCTCTCTCTCCCTCTGTGCTGCTAAGCGTATTACAACACTCCCTGGTTCAGCCCTCTCTCATTACCATATTCTAATTACATTCGTTAAGGGGAGCATTTGGGAGTTTAATGAATAAATTTGAAAGATGGGTCTCCGTGGCGATCTTTAAGTTTGTCTCCTCCTCAACCAACTGAAGTTGGGAGCATATGCGTGTGCGTATGTTCGCGTGCGAGGTCACACACCTGTTCAGCATGTGCCTGTGCTCTCTGTAAATATCACTGTACCTCCATTTCAGGAGAAACAAACAAATCTAGTTAACTGCTGGAACTCACGTGGAGTCCTCTCTCTGAAAAAAATCAATTCAGAATTCTGTTTGTCGCCGCAAAATAAAGATTTCATGTCATTTGTTTGTTGATTTGGAAAAAAAACTCGGAGCCACCCATGTTGAAGTCATGCATATTTAACTCTCCTCAAGCCTCAAAAACAAACTAAAGCCAAAGACAAGCATCAATTTAAAGATGTACAAATTGTCTGCAATCTCGGGCTCATCTTTTCCACCAACATCAGACCTGCAGCCTTCATACTGGGAGACGAGCAGGTGGAGTTAAAACAATCATAAGCAAAAGTAAACATTAAAGGTTATCAACTCTGCTCTGGTGACTGCCTTCCACTGTTGTGCAGTTTGATCTGTCTCTGCCTAGGACGAAGCCCTGGGCTGTAGACCTGAATAGACTGCTACTATGGGCCTTGCACTCACTCTTTCAGGGTATTGCGAAATGTGATATGCCTTTCACTTGGTTTAATAAAGGAGTCCCAAATGCATTCCCAATTCTGATGATTGCCAGCTTGTGCTTCAAGGAGTCAAGAAGTGAATGAGCAATATTCACCACTTGCTCAGAAATAACCTTTCAAAAGCTAACAAAATGATGCACTTTTGCTTGGCCACCTGCCATTGATTACTGACAATTAAACAGTACCACAAGCAACAAAGAAAATATGCAGAATCTAATCTAACCTGTTCCCCACAGAATTCCCTTTAAGTGCAACTGCACTTGATTAAAATTATGCAATTTTCTCTTTTTGGCTAAATACATTACTTTCTGAAATCCCAGAAAGGGTTTTCTCCTTTTCTTGTTGACTTGAACAGAGGCATAACCACAAATCAGGAGTCAGCAGAATTTGGGCAGTGTCTGGAACTTCTTTATTGCATCTTGTGGTAAAAAGTATGGATCTGTTTCATTCTGAATTCAGCTTGATGTAGACCAATCCATCTTTTCTCCGTGACTTTCACGTGGCTGAAACCACCGCAAGAAGGACAGACTGTACTCATCCGTAGCTAACAAAATACACGAGCAGTGAGAGGGTGTACGTGATCAAATCTGATGAATATATGCTACGCCATTTATAGTTTATAAGTGTACGCTGTAGTGTATCAATAGATCCAAAGGGGCTCCTCTTCACTGTGGCTACAGTATATTTACAGTGATGATGCACCGCATAAGGTACAGCCCAATGTCATCACCCTCTCTTCCAGCACTGTGACTCACACAGTGGGTAGCAAAAGTATGCTAGCTATCTTTAAACTTCTATATAATATAAGATATGTTTATATAAATAAACACATAAATAACAGGGGAGATGAAAAATATAACCAACATAATTCCTGTTAAGACTAGAACAGCAGCCATTTCCATTTATACAAATGGAAATGGCTGCTGCAATGATAATACATGTATTATTGTTGCCTATGGACACTGTCACAACCTTTTGGTTTGCTTAAATCGTTTTGCTTAATTGTTTTCATCCATTAAATGCATATAGTTCTGTTAAAGTGGTTAATTTGCTATAATTTAAAGCAATATTAGAGACTGACGAGGAGACAGACATCAGTCATCGCCTGCCGGGCTGTCCTGGTAACTCTCCACCTCATATGAACTGTAATGGACTGTGACTGTCTTGTTCAACATACAATGATACCTTCGAGCAGACAGACAGTGGAGCTTACAACCTCACTGAGAAAGTGATGCTGATGTTGTGTATCAGACAATGTTAAGACTTGCCCGCTGGCAAGCTACATATAAAATACATACTGCCAGAGCACATATGCTACCAACAAGAGGCAATCGTGCAGTTAGGCTTAACACTAGGTAATACCTGTTTTCGGGCTGGGAAGCTTTGCTGTTGCAGTGTTTCTCCTGTTTGCTGGAATAGTGAGCTGACACCTCCACTGGATAACAATTTCAGTTTTGGGACGGAGTGATTTTGCTCCAAAGTATTATAGAGGAGACTGCGATATTGTTAGCAAAAACTTTCACTGCCAAACACCCAAAGGCATGAAGGAACACCATTCTCAATCTCTGTCACTTGGCCAAGAAACAAGTGAGATGCTCTCACTTCCATGTTAGGTGTTTAACATCCTCCAATCCACGGCTTCATACTGTACATCCAAACAATTAAATATATGCACTGTCAGTATGCAAATGCGGTATCAGTATCCCGTATATAGTTGCCTCCTTAGAGTACAAGATGATGGATGATATATTACAGCTAAGCCGGTCTTAGACTAATGACACAGCTGCATTACAATACACAAGTTAGTACACAGCTAATATTGTGTATGCACACAGACAGAAGACAAACACACACACAAATGCCACCTTGTTTAATCCCCCAGGAATCAGTGAAATTTGATTACCGTGACTTTTACAAACACACTCCATATGAAAGCAGACATTCCATACATCAGCAGCGGGGAGGAGGGAGCAGGAGGAAGAAGAGAGTACAGACACAGTGAGACAGAGAAGTACGTGATGCCGGTTAGAGCCGCAGTTTGAGAGGAGGAACACCGGTCACATACTGTGGTCTCCCGAGAGGAATGCAACACGCACACATTCTGCATGCACACAGTGTCCGGCCCTATAGCTCTATTACTGTAAATGTGGGGAAATGGTATATTTACCAGTAAATGTACACATCTCCCTGGGTAAATCTTGTGAATGTGTACATTTCCAAGATAATGTTAGTGGAAAATGCTAGTCACAGCACCATGAGATTCACAGTTCTCACACTATGTTTTTTTTTGTGGATATGATGTAGTAGAAGGCCAATTTACCCCTTTGGCAAAGGCTCCTGCAATAAACTGAGATCTGTGAGACACGGGAGATCAAATAGAGTAACATTATAACATCAGAAAAACAGCCAGTATTGAAACTTATGTTTTCATACATACCAGCGCATTTGACCTGCATCACAGTGCCATCACTGTATGAGGCGTGAGGACATGTTATTGCATGTGTGCTGTGATATACTTTTAGAAATGAATACATGTCCTATATGACAAAGAAACTCAGGCCTAATTTATTTTATATTCAACAAACATATAATGCAGTTACATTCTTGTAAAAGAAAACGTGGCTATAAGCTACACTGCCTCAAAAGTAAAGTATTTAATTGTGAAACAAAACTCCATGAGGCGAAAACCAGTTGATGAACACTGTTCAAAGTGTGCAGTAAACACAGCAGGAGAGCTCCATAATAATATGACATCTCAACTCATTAACAGGGAAACACAGACATTACCAGATTTACCTTGAGAAACACAACCAGTGAATGTTAAACATTAACTCTGTGGTTGACAGTTCATAATTACTACTAAATATGCATATTTACTATTGCCCATATATACATAACTGTTATCAAATCAAATGTACAAAAGGTAAATTGATAATGAGTGAAAAGAGATTTAAGCGGTTTGAAATCATTATATTGTATTTTTGCTCAGCAATAAATAACATTGATTTTGCAATTAAACAACCACATAATCTTACCAGTTTTAATTAAAATAAGAGCTGCAGCCTGCAAGTGGCCATTAGTGGGCTGAAGCCTGTGAGGCCAACACACTCAGATGCATGCTATAACACTGACAATTTGACCTCACAGCAACTTTAGAGAGCACAAAACAAATGTGGTCTGATACACTTTGCAGCCCCTTTCCAAACAGGTATGTGAAGTTTGATTGCTTTGGTATTTAATATTTGGTTTTGCACATTTTAGCTTAATTTCTGTGACTTGTACAAATGATGTCTTTACTGTATGGATTAGCCATGAATTAGGCAGTTAATAATGCTCTGTGTAAAAGTTACAGAGGCAACATGGCATTGAAAACACAAGTGTGTACTCTTTGGAGAAAATCCCAAATATTTGTGCAAAGTGCGGTTTCTCTAACTTCAAGCATTAAAATATTCTGCCAAAAGAACACATCAAATGTAAAATAGATAAACGCTATCAAAGCAGAAATGAAACCACTAAAATGCACATTGAATTCATGTTGCGTAAAATTAATTTGAGGAATAGGTTACAATTCACAAGACAATATGTCACGATTTTTGGTAAAGTACAATTGTCTGCCAGATATATTTTCAGAAAGGCTTGGCTCAGTACTCAGAGAGATTTTAAATATATCCACAAAACATGTGACATAAAGGAAAAGCAGTTGTAGCAGCTCCCACCCACTTCTGCCGGTGGACAACTCCATAATCCTTATACAACAATGAAGCTGTATCAATCGTCTGTAAAAGCCTCACAAACAAATTCATACAGAATTCATGCAGTCTCAGGTGTCCACAGATATGCTCATATGAATTTACAGTAACATATTGATAAATAATTGACTGTCTGGGGACTGCCACAGAGCAAGCATTGGCAAATAAGCACAAGTTTTTCTTGTTAAGTATTGTTGAACACCATTATTTACATCAAACCCAAGACGACGAGCTGGAACTGCATGTGCAGTATGAAAAAAAACCTACATGAGCAGAGAGTATGGAATGTGTTCTGACTTGAGAAATCCTGAACCAGGCATATTCCTTTATAAGTCTCTAAGCTCCAGATATTATTAAGTCAGTATACAAATACGCTAAAGAAAAACTTCATTAAAATCAATAGGGTTCCAGCACCTATGGTGCTTGATTTACAGCTTGATGTTTTGTTGACATCTCACTGTTATTTGGGGATGTAAACATGCAAAACTGCCTTCTGCTGCTTTAGAAAATATTTGACTCTTAAACCCCTTCGTTTGAGAAGCAAGTTTGAGGAGAAAGTTATCAAAGTTAAATAAAGTTCTAAAGTTATCTAGACAAAGCTCTACACATGCAGTACAAGCAGAGAACGGCGACCATCTGTGTGTGCCCGCACATGCACACACATACACATTTTAATGCTTCATCTGTCTCCAATGAATTAAATCTAATTTACACAGGACTCAGATATTACAGAGGTTCTATGTGGGGACATTTAAGGATACAAAAAGTATTGTCTCCACCGCACAGCCTGACTTCTTATTACAGCAGACACTGCTGGTCATTCACTTCTTTTTAGTTGGGCTTGGAATCTAACAGGAAGTTAAAACACAAAGACACACTCAAATGCACACACACACACACACACACACACACACACACACACACACACACACACACACACACACACATATGCAGGCACACATAAAGGAGCTCAAGCACATACACAACACCCCCACACTCACAGGCTCACATTCCCACTGTTTAATATATTTCTGTGTCTCCAGTTAACAATATTTTGTGTCAAATTATAGTGGGCAAGATAAATAGTGGGTCTGTGCGACATGGAGAAAATAGAACAGGAGGAAAATGTGGGGCTTCCAGTTGGGTATGAGGAGAGCAAAGAGAGGAGAAGAGGATAGGAGAGGAGGAGAGCAGGGGAGAGAGGAGAGCAGAGGAGAAGAGAGGAGAGGAGAGAGGGGAGAAGAGGAGAGAGGAGAGGAAAGAGGGGAGAAGAGGAGAGGAAAGGAAAGTAGAGAGGAAATGAGATGAGAGGAGAGGAGAGCACAGAGGAGAGGAGAGGAGAGGAGAGGAGGAGATACAACACTAACTCCTACCTCAGACACCTGGCTTTCCCTGACTAGACTTGTAAAACCTGTTTAATCCCAGCCCCTTGTGAACATGTGCGTGGTGAAATATTAGCATGACTGAAACCCACTGAAATACTGATCCCAACAATCTATTAAGCATCTACGCACATGTCCAATTTACCATGTACGGGCCGCATTTGCAAATGAAAAGCTTGCTGGATAATTACATGTATCAACAAGGAAATTACATTTATGAATAGAATGAGTCCAATTAATTCTTTGCATTGCTGCACATTTGGTTCATGTTGCCAGCTTGGTCAGCAAGACAGTGTGGATGTCTGGAGCTTGAGCGGAAATGGAAGTCACAAACAGTCACAAAATGACGTTGGGTGTTAATTGGGCTAGGCTTGGCTCAGAGAGAGATGGAGAGATAGACAAAGAGGAGAAGGAGAGAGAGGGAGAGACAGAGAGCCTGGAGGACTAATTAGTGATTATAACTTGCCGCTCTCCAAACATAAAATATCTCTCAACCCAAAAGACAGAGGAATGATTAAAGATAAAAGAATAGGAATCAAACACAAGGAGCTGTGAAACACCCCTCTGGTACTGTGTGTGTGCGTGTCTGAGTGTATATACATGTGTGCAGGCATGTGTGTCCACGTGTGAGTGTGTGTTGGCTTCTTTGCCCCCTCATTAAACCAGGCTTTACTCTGGTAAACGGCAACAGCACAGAGCTCAATGTCAACTGATGAGGTTACAGCCATAGGCAGGCTCTGGGACACACACATACAGACTGACATGGATACACCAAGTCTCTCTCACGAACATGTTATATATACATCTTATAAATGCATGAACGGCACACCCAATTCATTTTTAAAATGAAACTTTCAGGTAAGTTTCCAAACGCGTTACTTTTGTCTTTGTTCTGACACAGCAGACAAAATGGAGAGTGTCAGCCTCCTCTGGCCCCGTGCCAGTATGAGCTGGACGTTAGCGATTCACACATCAAATTCATACATCAAGGGCACCCTTCACCACAAGGCCTGCAACTGGCTGTCTGTATCGCTCTGGGTTTCCATAAGGGATCCATAATATTTTTTGACATTTAACTTCATCCCTCCTGTGTAACTTCTTTTCCAGATGCTCCTTGGAAATATTGCTACCGAGAAACATAGGAATACAATGCATGCATATTTAATTCAATGTATCTATTTAATGGCTCACAAACAACAATAATGACATGAATAATAAATTAAACACACAAACACTCAGACATTCACATGCACACTGAGTTTTGTTTGGGCTAGAAATTGAAGCTCACACAAGCTGAGATGCCACAGCACAAACAGGTGAGTGAGAGTGCCATTCCTGACATTTTTACCTGGGATCTAGAGCTCCTTCGTCAGTTGTTGTTGTTGTTTTTTTATCTGTTGTACATGTTTGGCATTGCAAGCCGACGTACTATGTCACGTCTCTCTTATCACCTCCGATGTACTGAACAATCACGAACGGCGTTTGTGTCACAAGTGCAACATCGATCATACCATTAGCAGGAATACGCACACACCCAATCTGTTACCATGGCAACACCTACCCTTGATGCACACACACACACACACACACACACACGCACACACACACACACACCCCGATGGGGCAGTGGACTAATGTATATGCTTTTTTATCAGCTTCTCATTCAAGCAATCATGTTAGTGTCACGCCGTGGCACAGCCAGACATGAGCGTGTGTGAACTGTCAACTAGCTGCCTTCACGCCACATAGCCACCAATATATCTATAATAAAACACTGCATGTTTGGTATCATATTATTTCACCGTTAATACAAAAATAATGCTGTACTCTCACACTTGCTTTTTGCACCCGTACAGCTGAGAGACATGCAGAGCAGACTCACATGCAGAAGCACTGTGGCACAGACGGCTGTCGTCTGTGTGATGTACTGAAGTCTGTACCAACCAGTTTGACAGTTGCATCATTCGAATCATAGTGGTGGTGGTGGTGGTGGGGTTGGGGGGCTGCTCTGAAGTAAAAGCCTTTAAAATGCACATCAGATCTAAATCTGACGTGCATGTTCGCATAGTCTGAATTTAAGCTTTCAAAAGGGAATTTTACTCAGCATTCAACTCAGTCTGCCTTCTCAAAATATGAGTCAGGATGTCAAGGGTCCCCACAAGAGTAATCATAGCTTTTCATGAGCTTGAGTCCCAGGACCAGACTAAAGTTTGTCTTTGTCTACATTTGAAAAAGTTTGACAGCCTCCTTATTTCAGTGCTCCATAGAATTTGCTGAAACCAAACAAGTCATTCCCGATGGGTGGATAAAACAGGCTCTACCCTCAGTCTGTCCACCTGAGTGTGGTTTGTTATCTAAAGCTAGTCTATAGTCTATTACCATGGACAGATACACATACACCCCCAATCTATTATTGAACAAAAGGCTCACGCCTCCGCTCAGCCCTTCAGGGAGGAATCCATCCCTCCATCCCAGAATAATTTCACACATCAGTAGATACACAAAAGAGAGAGAGAGAGAGAGGGAGGAGGAGAGGGAAGGAAGAAAGGGAAGGACAGAGAAGAGGTGGAGGAGGAGGAGGAGGAGGAGGAGGGAAAAATGTATAGGGTCACAGCTCAGTGCTCGTGGGAGGCCAGGGTGTCGTGGGGAGCCATGTGTGACAAAACAGAGATCAGAGGATCATATGCAATCATGCACACGTGCAAGAAGACAAATGCACGCACACACACACACACGCACACAAACCCACTTGCACAGACATAGGCAAAGGTGAGAATAAGGACATATCAGATGAAGACTTGAAAAGATTGGGTCTGACTTAATCAGAGCCATCCTCTACCAAACACAGAATGCTAATCTCTTTATCTATCACACGCTCTTCTTATTCACACACACACACACACACACACACACACACTAAAGATAATCCTAATTCTACATGCAGACACAGACACAACAGCATGCAGAAACCCAACACCCAAACAGTGAGGATGAGGAAACACAAAACCAATTCTTGATTTTCTTATGCATAAGCATATGGAAATCAAGAGTTCTACAGAAAACCCACAAAAGTATACACATACATGCTCACCCAAACACAGAGTGTGAACTACACACAGCATAATTACTGGGCATTTTTTAACACACCATAAGTCGATAACACATCACCACAGTTCATGAGAAAAATCTAGACCAGAACAGTATTATACTTGAATGCACACAAACACACACACATATGGAGGGAATGCAACTAAATAAATAAATAGAGAGCTCCACATTTGACAGCTGACAGCTGATTAGACTGGAAATCCCACGTCAAAAAAATGATGTTTCGCTACAATATGTGTTTGAGGTACAAACCCTACATGTGTATAAAATTTGATGACCAATGATGATTTCAATTTCCAATATGCTGCTGATGAAAAATACTATACTACTTGCAATTTCTGCTATACAGACAGATAAAAATCAACAAACAGGGGGAAAAAATCAATTCGTTTGTTGCAGCAGCTACAAAATAATCGACCGCAATAACCTGGAGCTGTGCACATCCCTAACAGACACACTCACACACACACATGCATAGGCCGAAACACATACACAGATTTAAATACATACATGCACTAGACGCACAGCGAGCGTACACACAGCTGAAAGCACAGAGCCAACGGAGCAGCAGACACAATGGAGTGCTTAAGCATGCAGGAAACTTTATGCCTGGGTGGAAGAGGAGCTTTGAAGGAATCCGCTGAGGGACACCCAACCTCCCCCTGAACTGAGCCTATACCTCCATCACAGAGAGAGAACCATGGATAGAGAGAAGGGGGGGGATGAAAGATGAAGATAGAGAGGACTACATGGTAAGTTGTAAGGGAGATGGGTGGAGCGAAAAAGGGAAAGAGGGCAGGAGAGGGGGCAGCAACAATGTGCTTTGGTGTAGTTCCTTTGCATTGTGCACAATTGCTCTACGTTAGGCTGATGTGTGGAAGTCCCTAACCAGCAGTGGAACACACACACACACACACACACACACACTGCCTTTTCCTGTGAGCACACTGTTCAGTTGGTGCCATGCTTAACTCCCAATATGACCTTCATTGAGATGGATTGCATGAAAAATTTAATGACTTTCCTGAGAGAAAAACCACAGGCCAAATCAGCTTTGCATTGCATAACAATGCTGGACCTGGTAATCAATAACACAAACACACAAACACACATCCATAATGGAGTGCACAGCTCGCACATGGAGAAAATGTCTCAGCAGAGGCCAACCACATCACAATGGATAGCGCAAACCACCAGTGGAGAGCTGTGCAATGCATAAACAAGGAGCTATTGACGATAAATGCCTGCATCCATTTCCAGCCATCAAACACTTCCCTAAACTAACAGCTTAAGTCTGGAGCAACATGCAACTCTGAAGAGCTTTTCACACTCCAAATGTTTAACTCAGGGTTATCTGTGGCCCTGAGTAAAGTGTTACCCCAACCTAATTTGGCCCCATTTTACATTGTACCACTTAGCCCGCAGCACAATTTAAGTCATCTATTGTTCATGCTGCAAATATGATGCTAATTTTAGCCCAGAGCAGGGCAAACTCAGCCCTATATTAATGAGCGGTAGCCATGAGTTTGTGTGAAACCTTCAACGGTCAAAGCATGCTAAAAGTTCTAAAATGTGGTTAACATTAAGTAAAGTGAAGTGCAAAAAGCCCTCTAGTTACATTAACTCAACTCGCATGGTCACTGCTTGTGTTGTTCATACCTCACAGACAGCTTTTCATATTTTGCTCTTTTTTGTTTTGTTTTGGAGGACAACATTACACAATGTAACTAGAGCATCACATATAACACAAAGCAGGGGAAAAAAGCAACTTTGAGCAGAAATGTGCCACAAATTTAACAGCTTTCTGTGGTTGCATAGCAACAACGCTTGGTTTGGATAACAATCTTTATCCTACTGACCACAGGGTTTTTGAACCCAGTAAAACTCAGCAGTGGAAACATTCAATCTGTAGCCTCATTTCTTGTTTCTTAGCCTCTAAGCCCTATATAGTTTTAGACCCAGGAGCCCCTGATTCCCACACCTTAACCCGGAGTTGTTTGGATTACAAAGCGAAATAGACAGCTATACCCCAAATGTGATGTACAATCAGTAGGATTTTTTGGTTGTGAGCTCAGGTTGCTGTAAATTTTTTATTTCTTGATGTCACAGTTTTAGGGTCTCGTAATGAAAAGCTGCCATTGTGTTTGTTTACCTCCTCTTCATCTCTCAATTTGACATTAGCTGGAGATGAGTCACCAGCAAAGAAAACACAGTTTGTTTCACCGTCACGGATATTTCCCTCCTGAGTGTGTCTCGTTCTCACCTCGTTGGTGTTCCAGCGATGGCGCTCCTTGGGCAGAGAGGAACATTTGGGCAGACACTCTAGCAGCTTCTTAGGAAGGTAGATCTTCAACTGGCCAGGCTCATCTGGAAAGGAAGGGGGTGTGGGGGAGGTGGGGGGGAGGATAAAGGAAGATAAATGAGGGACGAGTAGGAAGAGGAGAGAAATTTCTCAGCAGGCAGAGACATTGTGAGAGGAGAATACCAACACCCAGCATCTCTGTGATCGGGATGAATTAAATAATAACAAACTTTCATTGTGCAGCATTTTTCATGGCTTGATGTGACCTAAAGCAAGTGAATTTGCACATAGATTTGCTCTGGCCTATGAAGGACATAAGCTTTAATTGATCCAGTACTTGATCTGGGATGACTTACTGGGATGTCTAAATTTTTGGCAGAGCAGTAAAAAGAGATCTCAGGCTGGTACTTTGTATGGATCAGTAATTATGTTATTCCAAATCAATGAAAGAGGAGAAAGCCAGGAAATTGCACTGCAACTATGTTTAATATTTCCACGTCATCTTCATATAAATGTCTCTTATTATATCTTATCCACTTATGGGTGATTCACAGTGATGTAGCGAGGTTGATAATCTTGTCGACCAAGGTACAGGGTACAAACAACAGCTAAGAGTGCAGTGCGCAGAGGAAGGTGCAGCACACTTATTTTTGGACGGCAGGTGGAGGTGCACAAAGCACCCGGGGCACAACTGGCAACAGATTTGGATTAAGAAGAAGCCATTATCATACATTATCAGTGCATTTGGGGTTTGTAACATTCATGGCCAATCACATGGGCATCTCTCATCCCCTTTAAAAGCAATGCGTTCCCCCACAGTGTTGTACAGACAGTTTGGTAATGGAGTAGAGGCTCCAGACTTGCTCCTCCTGAGAGTAAACTACCGGAGAGTCGCAAGTGCAAATGTACAGCAGACAAAGTGTTGCTATGGGGTTTAGTTTGAAGATGAAATCATGTTTCTGGACATACTGAAAGTCCCGGGAGCATCATGTTTCCAGCGCGTAATGATGCACTAGAATCATAATCATCCACATGCCAATCACAGGTCAGGTAACATAGGTTGGTAACCTTTCCCTCCTTTACATTACTGCCTGGAGATATAAGTCTGGAATATTATATATTTCTTATTATTGACAAATCCCATAAAAATACCAGAATCAACAATGAATTTATGCTACAAACAAGAATAGCCTATATAGCTTATTCCTCTCTGCCGTGGACCTCTTTTGCTTTCCAAAAATGCTTAGTTGTTCACATCAGAAAGCCACCCTGTTGCATTGGGTAACATATTTCTTCATTAGGATGAACATGGGTACAGCAGTTTATTTTGAGTCAATCCCACATACACTGTTACCTGCTGCTTTGAATACTCGTTAGAGCACCAAATCCAGAGCCGGAAGTACTATTTTAAATGTAATTATATATTGTGACTGGTGTTTAAAGTCTTTTAGCCACAGACAGGACAGAGAAGTATTTAAGTATTAAGAGACGGAATAACATATTGTTGGATTTAGTCTTTTCATGGGATTTGTTGACAATGACAAAAAATATAGCCAGCCTTATCTGTTAATTGAAAAAACTTTTTTTTCTCCAGTGTAATACGATATGTGGAGAATGTATAACAAAACAGGAAAGCACAACATGAATAATGGAGGTTTGTGTCATGTTGGAGTGAGCTATAAGAGTGTACCAACACCAAAGCTACAGTATATGATGCTGCTGGATTAAAACTGCCCCTACTGCTCCTCTCCTGCCACTGTCGTGCACCCGTCGTGCAAAAAATCCCACTGCGCCTCAGGAAAATCCCACTTCACCAGCGCATAGCGTCCACACAAAGATAGTGTTTGTGAGTGTGTGCCCAACGGGTGTGCTGCTCAGAAGTCAAAAAGAGCAAGCACTCAAAGGTTATTGATAAGCATTTGAGTAGAGGGCGTCCATTCATGACTCCCCTGGGAAGATAGGAATTATACTCTACCTGAGGGCAGATGACAGAGGGAGAGAAAAAGAGTGATAGGTGGGGTGGGAGGGTCTGAGCGAGAGACAGAAAGAGGTAGAGACACTATGAGCCAGAGAGAGACAGAAGAATAAAAAAAAACTTGAGGATCAAAAGAGAAGATTTAGAAAGTACGAAACCTGCAAGGACAAGAGATGGAACAAGGTAACACAAAGACGCAAAGAGAAAAAAGTACTGTAGCGGGACAGGAGTGGGCTCTATGTGTGTGTGCTCCAGTGAGTGTGTTGGTGTCTGAGCATGTGTGTGTTTGTGTCAGTAGGAAGAGTGTTCAGGCACGTATGCTCCCCCTAATCAATTATGCATTTATTAATAGAAGGCCTGAGAAGACAAAATTTCAAACAGCTGAACGGTGCAGCAGCTTAGTTAAACAGCTGAATGGTGCAGCTTAGTTAAAGCCTAATTTCTTTTTTAGCAGCACTCCAGCCTCTCTGCTATGAATGCCAATCAGCGTTTAAACCCCACCCCTCCTGGCTATAACCCCCTACCCTCCCCCTGCTGTTCTGAAGAATTCTCATCAGAGCCTCGCCTTTGAAATGTACCAGAACCACCACATCAAACAAGCCCAATGCACATGCGTAGGCACACACACAAACACCCGCATGCACATGCACGCTCACACATGCAAACAGACACACACATACACACACAGGGTCTGCCGATCAAAGAACGAACATCACAGTATTTGTCCCAGAGTGGTGTTTCTTTACCAGTGACCTTGGTACCGAAATCCCTTTCAAAGCACACCTTCATGGGCACGAACATCTTAACCTATCGTCACGTTTACTCTCCCCGCTGACGAGGAATGGAAGACAAAACTTTGCAGATTTGTTGAATGCTGATGAGCTTTTACACCCCAAAGGGTTGTATCTTGTATTTCTAACAATCCTGAACCAGAGAATGCGTCCCTGTTTTAAGAAATTCAGCCTGGGAACTGTCGCAATCGTCTTTTCCATCTGTTCCAAATGGCTCTCAGTGGAGCTGTACTATGGTGTGACATGGGGCAAAAACTTCTCTTTTGTCTCTGGCTACCCAGGAAAATGAACCACCCTGAGACACGGGGAAAACACATCTAAATATGGAAATTCGGCATTGCTCACATTCATATTTGTATTTCAAATAATAAAACCGTTTCAATCCCTGCATTGCTTCATGCGTCCCTCAGCAGCAAGCCACAAATTCTGGCTGTACATAGATCACTCACTCAGTTGCTAATCTAGTAAAAAGAGTCCATAAGAGTGACAAAGCCTGAATGCTAATGTGGAACTGCTGGCTCATTAAGTCATATAGAGGTATTCATGCTAAAAAGTAAAAATGTTCGACCAAAGTGAAACATTGCTTTGGTAGCCTATCAAATGCCATAATTTAGACTGGAATCACACAGAAGGGCAGCCTCCGACTGATGAATATTTTACCTCATAAAACTGTCATCTCCATATTTAACACAGAAACAAGCCAATGCCCTTGTGAGATGGCTGTCAGTTAATTATAAAACTCTCCTCAGTAAAGAGAGAGGAAAATGCTCCAAATGCAACTCTTAACTCTCCCGCTACTGATATTAGGAGGCGTCGGGGGAAATTTTCACATTTTCCCCCTTTTCGCGATGAAATTAATGTGACAGAAAGAAAGGCTCATTGCACAGAAGCTAGATAGAGGGTTGGGAGGGAGGGCAGGGGGGAGAGCCAGGGCAGGGAGAAGAAAGGGGGGAGCATAGCATGGGATAAGCGAGAATGCAGGGGGGGTGAGAGCAATGGGCAGAGGTGGGTGTGGGTGTGGGGTGGAGTGAGAGATGGGCGTGCATGCTAATTTTATCATTCTGCTGATAAACTTTTCCTCCAGTAATCCTCCAGCTGGGACGTGAGAACAGATAGGAGACAGGGATCGGCTCGGGAAGTCTCAGCTCATATTAAACAGCCGTCCCAAACAGAACTCTCTGTTCTATGTTATTGTTTTTCAGATTTTCTGTAAATTCTTTATTTGCTATTTTTTTGACAGTCTTGTTGCCTCTCATCCCTCTTAACAAAATAAGAGGGTCTGGTGCAGGTATGAGGCCATCTGCTCCCTTTGAAATGAAAAAGGGGGGGAGTTTGCACATACCTTCCCCCTCTATACCCATAACCCCCACCAGCACCTCACTAAGCAGCGTGTCTGCCTGCTCCTCCTCACATCTGTTTACTTTCCTCCAATTTGTCTCTCTAACATACACGCACACACATGGAGGCAGAGACATGCGCCTGCATCATGTCCTCTGAAATCAATAACCAATCAAAACAATCATTGCCTTTATAGTCCTTCTAACACACCGCAGCAGTCACACACATGCCCACTCACACGCATACAAGACCACGGGGCGACCCAGATTACACACTCCATCTCACCTCTAGTTTAACCAGGCCCATTGAGGATTATAAATACATAATGTCATGTGTACAGATTAGGTATGACAATAAACTCCTGATAGCCAAAGTAAGCTGGCCTTCTCTATGACTATGTGCAGTAGTGTGTGTGCGTGCCCACTAATACTGTACTGACATGCATGAATAAACATGATGTGTAACAGAGCTGAATTGGAACGACGTCTCAGCAGAGAGAGTGTGTGTTTGTTGTGTGTGTGCGTGTGTGTGTAAGTGTGATCTGTTACAGAGCAGATGAGAAGGAGACCTCAGTTCCCGCATCACATCATTCTGCCAGAAGGCTTTTATACTTGCTCCCAGAGTCACCCTACGCTACAGACAAATGTGCGCGCACACGCACAAAGAATGTGAAGTGTTTGTGTGTCTCTTACTGTTGGCGTCAGTGTCGTCACTCTTGGGAGGGGTGTGTCCTGTGTAACCAACAGCGATCCTGACCATTCGCTCTGGATTTCTTATCTTCTTCAGTCCTAGAAAGAGAGAAAGGCAGCAAGACAAAGACATATTTAGGAGAAGCTCCAGACTTTGGTTTCCTTGGCAGTCGCACACCTCACCTCATTCTTCCTCCTCTAAAGCCCAGAAACAAAAACTCCAAGCGATATGCATGTGGGCTGATCCATTTTCTGATCCACTAACTTGTATCCATTGTGTCCCCTGATCGATTGGCCACAGTAGATTCGCTGCCTCCATGTGTGTGACTAACTTGTACCCAGTTTTAGTTTCTCTCTTCTCTCATGATTTCTGTTTCCCTGACCACTGTTGCTATGATACAAAGTAGACCAACCGGCACAGAGGGAGATGGTCTTCCACGCTATATGGTGGATGTTGTTCTCATGCCCACTAGTGTACTCGCACACACATCTGCCAGGAGACGGGATAGCTGTCTCCTGCCTTCGTTGCCCCTGCGATTCACTTGGCCTTCATTCAGCACGGCTTTGGCTCGTAAATTATTATGTCCTCCATACACGTAACACTCACATGGACAGAAACCTGTCATTCTGTGAACACGCGAGTCTGTCTGTGTGTGTGCGTGTGTATGTACAATACGGGCAGGGGGATGGTTTTATACTTCAGTGGTACATAGCCTGCTGATCGGCCCATGGGCCATCTGTCTCATCTACATGTTCTTGTGTTTTCACGCAACGGGTCTCTCAACCCACGGCCTTTCCCTTTGCCTCTGGCTAAACTCTGCATGCTTGCCTACAAGATTGTGTGTATGCCTGTGTCGCCTGCACGCTTGAAAATGTGGTTCACAAATGCATGACACTACTGGTGTAGTACAAGTTATCCAAAAATTGCCCGTTTAGAAAATAATGTTGCTCGGCATCGCTCCCTAGTGGAGAGAAGGTCAAAGACTCCTCCTGTCATTTTCAGTATCACTTTGCTGAGGAAAAACATCAGAAGAATCGATTAAGAACAGTCTAATAATAAAGCTGATGTCTACAGCAACATTTGTGCTGTATGTCATTTTATCTCTTAAGGTGCTGAGGAACTGCGTGTCATCCGTAACAACACATTCAGCTGTTGTGTTTACTGGCTGGACGGGGATGTGTGATATTTTAAATGCAGAAAAGAAAAGGGTACTTAGAGCAGAGTGACATAGGGGGGATGTTTATAAACAAACGTCAAACACACTGAGTAAGGAATAAAGATTTCATTAACTCATGAGTTGAGATGGAGATAATATTGGCATTGTGCTTTTTGGTCATCCTTTAAATAATTCATGAATGAAAGAATAACAGTGTGTGTGACTATAATGACCCCAGGAGTTTAGCTGAGGTAGTAAAAATGTAAACTAGATCCATACATGATATGACCTAAAACTGACATCCCCCCCCCCCCCCCCCCCCCCCCCCCCCCCCCCCCCCCCCCCCCCCCCCCCCCCCCCTTTCTCCTCCTCCTCTTCCTCCCTCACCAAATTCAGCCGATTCTCACCTTCACAGCCTTCGCAACCATAAGCACACACATCAACACCAAATGAACACCAAATGAACACAAACATGAACACACACACACACACCAATACTGGATTGTGACTAAATAAATGCACATCGGGTCTGGGATGTTGCCTGCCTGTCCGGGAAGGAAATCTACGATTCACTGGATTATTTTATGCTTAAAGAGAGAGAGAGAGATAAACACACACACACATACACAGAAAGCATCTGAATTCCTTCAGCGTGAACCACTCTCGTCCTCTCTCATCCCCATCCCTTTTATGCTAAACGCTTTAAAAGCACTCATACACCAGCTACTCAGGGGGAAACGCTGGCAAGCACTGGACGGTGAAAAACTACCCTATCCCGACTCGCTCAGAGCCCACCGACAGGACAACTCTCCTTCCGTTATTTATATGCTGTCGGTTAACCGTGCTCCACACAGTCGCTGGTTCAGCACCAGCGTCGCTGTTTTCGGGACGGGCTGGAAGAAAGGGAAAGCCCTGCCGTTATCTCTCTCCCGCTCTATGACTCCGTCCCTTCATCGCCTAGTCTGAACCCCGAATAGCGGGACTCTGCCACCTCAAATAAAAACCGTTATTTCTCTCTTACCTTCCGGCTTGTTTTCGGCAGCCATTTCCCCTCCGCCGCGCGCCTCATCCCTCCTCCTCCTCCTCTTCCTCCTCCTCCTCCTCCTCGACTCGACCTAGTGGTGGTGGAGGTGGTGGTGGAGGGGTGGGGGTGGACCACGCGCGTGCACAGAGAGGACAGCTCAAGGAGGGGGCGGGGCTGAGAAGAAGGGATGGGGGTGGGGGGGAAGCGAGCCTGCCGCGTTCAGCGAGACTATTGGTCCAAACGGTGAAGACTGACAGCGGGGATCCGTGATGGTGACTCGCGGAATTCTCCATCCCTCCGTTTATACCTCCGTTTGCCCCGCCCCCCCCCTCCCCCCCTACGTACACGCGCACTCCTCCTCGCTCCCTCTCTCCTCTCACGTCACCGAGCGACGTCTGTATTCGAGGACACCTTGACAGCCTCCCACAGCATCATCATCATGCTCATCATCGTCTTCTCACACACGCACACGCGCGTAAACCTACACACACAAACACGGTACGCGCGCGCACACACACACGCTGATACAAAGGCGCGCGCTCATTTCTTCACACGCAAACCCAGTGGGCTGTTGAGAAAATGCGATGTAAGGTCGCGTCCCACCATGAATTATGAACTCCTCTCGAATCTAAATGAAAAGAGCCGCCTGTGAGAGACTTTTCAGACGCGCGGTTTGGGTTTTGAGTTCAGTTCATGGTGCTGTCTTTCTGCTGTGGTGCTGGAGCTCGCGGTGCTGAAAGGACAGCTCCACGCGCCTACACAGGCTGTGCGCACCTGCTTTCTTTGAGCCGTGTTATTGAATTTGAGTGACGATCAGGTCAGGTGAAAACTTACAGGATCAAATGAAAAACATGCCATTCGTCTCTTCTTGCTGTTGCATATTTTGGCTGTATAGCAGGAAACCGTGGTCTCATTGCTGTAATATCCCTAAGGGAAGTTAAGTTTATAACGAGCCTATCACAATAATATCACTGATAGCCTACTACCGGTTTATACGCTTTACCCCTCTAAATAGTGCGGCTTAACCGGGACCATTCTTGTTTCAAACCCACACTGTCACTCGGTGCTTCAGGGTAGAATATCGTCTTTGCACCAAAGCCTTGTGTTTGCCAGAGACAATCCTCTCCCGTAGACACGCTTCACTGAAAACTGAGGTTCTGAATGGTTCGTCTTCAGCTATGTGTAGGCTTTGCGTCACCTCTGAGAGGCACACAAGGTTCCTGGCATCGACAGAGTTCAAGAAGGATGCAAGACGATAAGGAACATGATATGTAGCCATAAAAAAACCCAGATCGATTTAATTTAACCCGCTTGTAGTTGTCCCGTGCATGTTGATGTATGCACAAACAAGATAATTGTCATTTCATATGAATAAAGCAGTAGCCTACAATTAATGGAGCTTTTTCTTTACAACTTTTAAATCAAACTATATATAAATATAGTACTAATCTCTTATTAGGCTATATCACTTCAGTATCCTATAATTTTGAGCTATCTGTAGCCTACTTTACTCAAGTATTTCCAATGTATGACAAATAATTTAGAATGGTCTAATAATAAACTGATGTCCACAGGAAATATTCAGCACCTTGTGTCATTTTAGCTCTGAAGCTGATGTGTCTTATTCATAACAACACAATACTGTAGCCTACTTTTTACTCCACTACATTCATCTGACAGCAGTTATTGGTAGCCTACTTGTTGGATTAAATTTTTCATCCAAAACATAGAATGGACATCTAAAATAATATACATGTTTATAGATTAAGCAACCTAACAGTATTTGTATTTGCTCCACCATGACTAGCAACAACATTAAAAGGCAGCCTATGTGATGATGCATCAGTAAGAACATCCTAAAAGGTGATTGGTGGAAGATGGTTTCAGGTCCTTTACTAAAATAAAATATTATATGCATACATAATAAGCATGGCAGGCTATGCATTCAAAAAGTTTATCAGCAAAGTATTATCAGAATATCTTCAGCATCCTGTCAGTGTTATTTCATTTATGATGTTTCTGAATTATAATTACTGTTGCATTACCATGTGAGCAGCATTTTAATATGTTGGCCCATAGGAAGCGAATTTAGTTTCATTTAGTAGTTCAAATAAAAATGCATAGTCTACTTTTCTATAACCTGATATGTTTTGTTTGTTAAAATCTGAGTATGCAAAATAACTACAGCTGTCAGATAAATGTAGGAGTAAACAGTGCAATATTTCCTACAGAAATACAGTGGAGTATAAGTATAAAGTAAGTAAATAATGACTGCATAATGACAAACTACTTTATTTGTAGGCTTATTGAGTACATTGTATCACATACAGTCTATGATGTAGGCTACCAGATTGGTGGGGGGGGGGGGGGGGTTCATTAGATCACAAAAATTATTTCTATTTTAATTTTTGGGAT
>NC_060167.1:26195939-26293941 GCF_021292245.1 Micropterus dolomieu
GGGGGGGGGGGGGGGGGGGGGGGGGGGGGGGGGGGGGGGGTTTCATTAGATCACACAAATTATTCCTAATTTAATTTGTGTGATCAAATTACCACACATCAAATCTGGGGCAAGGTAGTACTCCAGGAGTAGTGTACAAAATCCAGAGTGAGGGGCAGAAACGAGGCATTAATGGGGGCCCAGCTCGTATTTTCTCCATGGAGTTAATATGCAGTAAATGGAGAACAGCTGGTGTTGAACTGTTGGCAGTGGAATAGTTTATAAATTGCTTAAAACACACCAGGTAGGGTTTTTACAATTGTTCCGCAAGCTAACTTTAGTTAAACGGTCGTGTTAGTTGTTCAGCCAATCAGCATTGAGAATCGGTGTCAACTAGAGGAGACGGCAGTCTACCGCTTGTTTGTTATTTAGTGAGAAAGAAAGCAAAGTAAAAAGACAGAATAGGCCGTTTAGGACGGTTTTACAACTTACAAATACAATACCTTCTAAAGACAAAACACTCCCCACAACCGTCTGCCTTCTTGTATGGAGAGGTCAGAACTCTTTCCCGCTGAGCTAAAAAAACAAACCAGCAGAGGGCAACAGAACAACTTCCGCTCCTCGTCTGGCTGACCAATGAGCTGGCAGAGCACTGAAGGAGTGGGCGGGAGCGTGCCAAACGCAAACATGGCGGCGTCCTTAGATGATGATTTTGAGTTTAATAATCAGGACTACTACTCTCTACTCAACGTCAGGAAAGAGGTATGGTTTATTTTTATTTATTTATTCTGTTTTACAGTGACGCCAGACGGCGACGGACCTTTCGCCATGACTGCCGGGTAGATTTCCGTTGTGAAAGTGGTCTGCAGTCGGTGCATCATCCTTCAGCTGAATAGCGGTCTTCTTCTTCATCAGCACCATCAGCCGTGGAGACCGGTTGATGCTGCAGATTCATGAACAAGCAAGATATTTCAGCGTTCACTTTACTTGAATGCAGGCAGTGTTTCCAAGATATTATGTCTGCAGCGATGAGCACCTTCTGAAATGTTAGCTGTCATTAAACTAGGGAGACTGAAAGGCCTGACCAGGACTTGTACTTGGACGTTGAACTGGATAACGTTAGGTAGCATTGGGTGGTTACTGATGCAGACACCATAGCCTGACAGGAAGTAAAGTATCACACCTTTAATTCCTCGTTTAACGTCAGTGGACGGGTGTCTGTTTTTTAATCTCCTTAAAAATAGGAAGCTTTAATGCAGCAGTGTTGTGTCAGCAACCGGGAGTGGAGTGAATAATGATAAGTTGTTTAATCGATTAGTCAGTTAAGTGAAAACAATCTTCAACAATTTTGATAACCAATTATTTTCAAGTGAAGAAACTGAACTGTTGTTGGGATAAAAAAAAAAAAAAAATAGCACCTCACAGTTAATCGGTTAATCAACAAAGTATTTGGCAGATTAATTAAATTTAAAAAAAACAACAAATGTTAGTTGCTCAGGAGTGAGGCCTGTCCTTCCTCATGTGACAGGCTACATTGGAAGAGTTAAAGGCATCATATCGGAGGCTGTGTATGCTCTACCATCCTGACAAACATCGAGACCCAGAGCTGAAAAGCCAGGCCGAACAGCTCTTCAACCAGGTGCACCAGGCATATGAAGGTAAGGACGCATACAGGTACACACCAACTGGAAGTTAAAACATTTAGTAAAACATTTTTATTGCATTTCTACGTGGGGAAAAAAAAATACAGATGAAATCAAAAACATCAAGACAAAAACACAAAACATCTACATAAACTTAACCGTTATTTCTCTATTTCCCCTCAGTGCTGAGTGATGCTCACTCCAGAGCCATCTATGACATCTTTGGGAAGAAAGGGCTGGAGGTGGAAGGCTGGGAGGTATTTATTCTGTCCAACATACCATTTGTCTTAAATTTTAGTGGTTTTGCTGCTACATTATACATACAGTATTAACATGTCCGCACTACCAAAATTTCATGGTGATGATGCCGATGTAGGTGGTGGAGAGGAAGAGAACTCCAGCAGAAATCCGAGAGGAATACGAAAGGCTGCAGAGAGAAAGAGAAGAGAGGAGACTGCAGCAAAGAACTAACCCCAAGGTCTGAATCACAGCTACTGTTAACTTCACTACTTTCACTGTATGTCCTGTGTGGGATTAATTCCTTCAATCTGTCCCCTTCACTCCTTCTTTATTCAGGGAACCATCAGCGTGGGTGTGGATGCAACAGACTTGTTTGACCGCTATGATGAGGACTTTGAAGAGATGCCGGGAGGAGGGTTTCCTCATATTGAAATCAACAAGATGCACATTTCCCAGTCCATAGAGGTGCAACAAAACACTCATGTAGAATTTGCCTTCCACACAGCTGCTTACGTGGGCCAGAGTCACTGTAGTGTTCTCTGTTTTATCAGGCACAACTTTCCTGTCTTTCTTCAGGCTCCGTTGACGAACTCTGACACAGCAGTGCTCTCCGGTTCGCTATCTACACACAATGGGAATGGAGGGGGCAACATTAACATGACTGTACGAAGGGTTACGTCAGCCAAAGGCTGGGGAGAGGTACACACACCAACACATGTACACAAACTACCATATACAGTATCTCAAAAAAGTGAGTCCACCCCTCACATTATTGTAAATATTTGATTATATCTTTTCATGTGACAACACTGAAGAAATGACACTTTGCTACAATGTAAAGTAGTGAGTGTACAGCTTGTATAACAGTGCTAATTTGCTGTCCTCTCAAAATAACACATCACACAGCCATTACTGTTATCTCTCTCTAAGTGAAAATGTCAAATTGGGCCCAAAGTGTGAATATTTTGTGTCGCCACCATTATTTTCCAGCACTGCGTTAACCCTCTGGCATGCTTGGCCAGTCTATCACCTTTACCCTCAGCTTCTTTAGCAAGGCAGTGGTTGTCTTGGAGGTGCGTTTGGGGTCGTTATCATGTTGGAATACTGCCCTGTGACCCAGTCTCCGAAGGGAGGGGATCATGCTCTGCTTCAGTAACAGTACATGTTGGTATTCATGGTTCCCTCAGTGAACTGTAGCTCCCCAGTGCCGGCAGCACTCAGCCCCAGACCCCAGACCATGACACTCCCACCACCATGCTTGACTGTAGTCAAGACACACTTGTTTTTGTACTCCTCACTTGGTTGCCACCTCACACACACTTGACACCAACTTTCTTGTGCATCATCTTTAGAAGAGGCTTCCTTCTGGGACGACAGACATGCAGACAAATTTGAAGCAGTGTGTAGCATATGGTCTGAGCATTGACAGGCTGACCCCCCCACCCCTTCAACCTCTGCAGCAATGCTGGCAGCACTCATACGTCTACTTCCCAAAGACAGCCTCTGGATGTGACGCTGAGCACGTGCACTCAACTTCTTTGGTCGAGCATGGCAAGGCCTGTTCTGAGTGGAACCTGTCCTGTTGAACTGCTGTATAGTCTTGGCCACTGTGCTGCAACTCAGTTTCAGGGTCTTGGCAATCTTCTTATAGCCTCAGCCATCTTTATGTAGAGCGACCATTTTTTCAGATCCCCAGAGAGTTCTTTGCCATGAGCTGCCATGTTCAACTTCCAGTGACCAGTGTGAGGGAGTGTGAGAGCGATGACACCAAATTTAACACACCTGCTCCCCATTCACACCTGAGACCTTGTAACACTAACGAGTCACATGACACCGGGGAGGGAAAATGGCTAATTGGACACAATTGGGACATTTTCACTTAGGGGTATACTCAACAGCAAATTTACACTGTTATACAAGCTGCACACTCACTACTTTACATTGTAGCAAAGTGCAATTTCATCAGTGTTGTCACATGAAAAGATATAATCAAATATTTTTAAACATGTGAGGGGTGTACTCACTTTTGTGAGATACTGTACATGCAATATATAAAGCACAGACATAAACTACAACCTATACAAGCATGTTGTTGAAGAAGCATTTTGAATATGCTTTGTGTTAAATGTTAGTCTAGGATAATACAGATTTATTTTGTACTTGTGGCACAGACTTGCCTGTCTACAATCACTTGTTTCTGTGCAGGTGGAATTTGGTGCAGGAGACATACTTGGACCTCTAATTGGGTTAAAGGTGTTTCGCAACCTCACTCAACGGTGGTAAGCCCTGACTGTTTGATATAGGGAACTTAAGTACATAGTGTATTAACAACTGGCTTCCTGTCTCTTTAATGTTCTCTCTTGTTATCACCGCTCTATTATATCTCCGTCCAGTTTCTTGACAGCCCAGTGCGGCTTGCAGTTCTCCCCTCGAGGTTTGCGGCCAAGCTGTTCTCTGATGACGGCACGCCACCTGGATCAGAACACCATGGGTTATCTGCAGTGGCGCTGGGGACCCAACAGCGCCATGACCACCAGCCTGGTCCGAGACACAAAGAGCAGCCACTTTACTCTAGCTCTGCAGGTACACACACAAACATAACCCCAAGCACAAATGCATATACGCTGTTTGTAGGTCGGCATATGCAGTACACATCTACCTGCTGTCAGCATGGTAAGTATGGTTTGTGTACTGTAACTGAAATTTTACTTGTGCATCCTGTGTTACTTCACTCCCAACCTCACCCCTTCCAGCTGGGTGTGCCTCACTCCTACCTGATGATGAGCTACCAGTACAAGTTCCAGGATGAGGACCAGACCAAAGTTAAAGGCTCTGTGAAGTATGTTTGTCTGCTTACCTTGCCAGTTGCCTCAAAGGACTTCTCTGTAAGTCCACTGCTTTACCTGGAAGGCGCTCTGCGAGAGTATAGCTATGCAAAAAAAAAAAAACATTCTAATGATTAGCTGATGGGATTTCCTTACTTAAAAGAGCAACAGCTGTAAACAGTGCTTTTCTGCCTGGTATTAAGTTATTCGTAAGTGACTAGAAGGATTTTAAGTGTTTTGTGATTTGAAAATTTTCTTGTTTATTGCAAGAAAATTGTGAAATGATTGTGACAGAATGGGCTTTCTACTTAAGACTGTAAAAAAAAAAAGTTTTATAATTACATCAAAACAGTTTGTCTTTTCAAATCCTAGTTAGGTCAAGATCAAAAAAATATATTGTTTAGTGATCATTGACCTTACATATTAAACATCCTATATCACTAAACATGTGGCTGCACTTTTCTAAAAATAATAATAGTTGCATTGCAAAGCACATTTTCAAGAAAGAAAGAAACGCAAAGTGCTTCCAAGTGTTAGGAAAATGACAGAACATTAAAAGAGCTGCAGGAGATAAAAAACAGCATGCAACAAAGGGGAAATAAAGGAGTAAACACTAAAAACAAAACGTTTATAAATAATTAAATAATTTATAAATAAATGTAAAAGGCAATTTAACAGTAAAAGTTTTAAAGACAAAAATCATTAGCCATATATATTTGGTCCCAAAACATTTTCATCTCCAGTTGTTCTGGCTGGATAATTCACTGTCCCACTCTGCCTGTGTTATTGTCATCAGTAGCTGCGTACCTCTCATCATTTATTTTCTTCTTCCAGGACGGGCTGGTTTGGTACTGTGGTGGAATACGGAGCAGAGAGGAAGATCAGCCGACACAGTGTCCTGTCAGCCACTGTCAGCATCGGGGTCCCTCAGGGAGTCACGCTCAAAATCAAGTACTGGCCAAACCCAAACTATGATCTCATTCTCCAGTGGGTCCTTATCTCACTGCGTCATTATCTAATGTGTGTGTGTATTTGTGCTGGTGTTTTCTTGCAGGTTGGCACGTGCCAGTCAAACGTACCTGTTTCCAGTCCACCTAACAGATCAGCTTCTACCCAGTGCGGTCTTCTATGCCACCGTGGGACCCCTTCTGGTCTACATGGTCGTCCACAGACTGATTATCATCCCATATACGCAAGCACAGAAAGAGCAGTCAGTACATGTTCTGTCCTCGTAACCTCCCATTTTAATCTGACGCTCAATTAACATCTCACTAATTTTAACATCATATTTTGTACGAGTTGGGAAGAAATGCAACATTTTGGTTGTGGGTGTCTTTAATACTATCTGGGGTATCACTGTCATCACAGAGAGCCTCCACAGTGAATCCCAGTGGGTGACTGTTGATGTCTGCTTTGTGTGTCTCTGTGCCTCTCAGAGAGCTGGAGCTGCAGAGGAAGAGCTCAGCCACAGACATCGCCAAGAAGAAGCAGGAGGCAGAGTCTGCCGTGAGTACTCGCACGCACATGCCAACGCACAGTTATTCATTGTGTGTGGGGATCATTGATCATTGTTTCTAGCTCTAGCACTCCTCATCTCATCTGAAAAAACCCTCTCCTATCCTATGCTATTTTGTTCTCCTCCGCCCCTCCTCCTCTTTCTCCCTCGGCTCCTCGACAGGTTCTGCTGATGCAGGAGTCTGTGAGGAGAATCATAGAAGCGGAAGAATCCAAGATGGGTGAGGGAACACACTCGTACACACCAAAAGATTGAAAAACTGAGAACCTTTTTTAAGTTTGCAGCAATTTTGGTAAATATCCAAGTGTGTAATTCGAACACATATTTCTTGTAGCTGCTGTTAACTGCGTAGCACACTGTAGCTTCAGGGTTGAGTTTGACTTCCTTCATCTACTGCTGTGAAGCAAGTGATGATGATGGAGCCCATTTCTATGCTGTAGTGTTTACATAGGTTAAGCATACAAGTCTGTGCACAGAACACCAGAATGTACGCTGGCATAATTCAAAACTATGATTTGAGTGTGCTAATGGATTTCCTGTTTTGATTGTGTAGGGGGTGCATGTGGTTATTTGAGGAGTCGCTGTATGGGATGTGTTCACACCAACTAGATGGTCTGTCCAAGAAGTAGATGTAGAAACTGCTATATGGTACTGGTATCAAGCTAACGTAGCGGTTGTGACATAGGACTCGTATTCACTGGTATTCTGTGCATTATTCCAGTCTGTCTGTACTGCTCTCTGTTTTAAAGTGAACTTCACAATTCATATATATGTGTATATATAGGTTACACTTAACAGTTACACTCTATATTACTATCTAGGCCTGATCATCCTGAATGCCTGGTATGGAAAGTTTGTGTCGGACACCAGCCAGAAGCAGGAGAAAGCAAAGGTCATCGACGTCACTGTGCCTCTGCAGTGCCTGGTCAAGGACTCCAAACTCATCCTCACCGAGTCCTCTAAGGTGCGTGCATGTGTTCACATGTCAGCGAGTCTATTTGATTACCTGCAATTCTGTATGCATTGCATGTGAGCTCTTTCTCTGTGTGCAGGCCGGGTTGCCGGGATTCTACGACCCCTGTGTAGGAGAGGAGAAGAGTCTCAAATTACTGTACCAATTCAGAGGCGTCATGCACCAAGTTATCTCTGCAGACGCCGAGTCGCTAAGGATACCCAAGCAATGTAAGTGTGCAGTCGCTTCACCTAAGACCTTGTATTATTACAATATAGCTGCACACTAATTACAACATGGCGAAAGTCTACAATATATGCATGTATCCATGTTCAAATTATATATCTTTTGTCTTTTCAGCTCACAGAATTGATTCTGAGTCCTAGGAGCCCACCACCGTTGGGAGCACAAGAGGGCAAATGCAGATAAAAACAGACTTTGTGTACACAAAAGAACGAATGGAGGAGACACATCAACAATTAGTCTGTTTCTCTCCCTCTGGTCCTCTCCTGTCATGATATTAGTGAGTCTGTTCATCGAGTTCCTCCACTCCTCCCTTTCCTGTGGGCCGACAGAATACAGGAGTCGGCTCAGTTTCTACAAGGCTGTTACCCTTTGTGTCTCTTAGTCTGCTACAGCTGACAGGGCTGCTCAAATTATCTGCCTGCTGCAAGAGATCAGACATTGGCCCTGAAAATAGTTTTATATATGCACTACTACAGAGGAACATGGTGAAAGTGCACAGATAAATTTAAACATGTTTCTTGGCATGTGTTAAGTCAAATATATACAAATGAGCTGTGTTGTAGTTTTATCACATATCACTGTAGTCTTCAGTGTGTGTGTGTGTGTGTGTGTGTGTGTGTCACCCTGGTAGTTTGAATCGAATAATGTCATAACATACCAGTCATGTCACCAACTCGTGCAAATATTTAGTATCACTGCAGGATCGTGTCTCAGTGACTCTGAGGCAGGCCAGGACTAAGGAGTGATTGTGTTACTTGTGTTTTTGTTGAAATTTCTCATCCTTATTTATTATGCCTTTTAGTGACATGTCTGCTGCTCATGAGGGTGCCAGTCAGCAGGGGTAAAATGGTACTGAAACTTACATCTGTGACGGGGGGCGATATGCGATAGGCCGATAGAGATGCCCTTTGATGGTCCCGATCCAACCAGTGAGACAGGCTTGAAGTCTTCATACAGATTTTTTAATATCTCAGGCTAGACTGCAATTTAAAGGCAGAAATTCCACTTAGACTTGAGTTAATTGATTATATCTGTGCAGTTGCAGCCAAAACAGAATTTCTTAGTATGATTTTTAATACACTGAAGGTTATAGTTTGTATTTTACTAAGATTTTATGGCTGGGTTGCGACCAGTTGGTCAACTCTTAAAGTCATAGAAGTACAGTAAATTTTTAATATCAAATGCACATTACAACTGTGAACCCAACATTTAATCAAGACTTTATTCTATGTTCTAAACTGTTTGTGTCAGTAGTTGTTAAAGTGGATTTCCACTGGAACCACAAAGGGAAACGTGAAAGAGCCAGAGTTAGTAAGTTACTCCTCATTTTGTTGGGGGATCCCTGAAAACACTATTAAACTGTAGCATACAAATGGCATTTTATTAAATACAAAAGTAATATTTTGCACGCAAGTCATTTACAAGACATATTAGAGGCTTGTCATGAAAGTGGTGCTGAAGCCTGTAACTGAAGCTGTACGCTTTTACTGAACTCCAGAGTTTGCATTGAAGAAGTGCTGACCAGTCAGGTTGGCTTTATATACACGGTGCCCTACTTTGATTCATTTTAAGTTTTCCATTGTTGTGATAGGCCTGTCTTGCTTTGGGGTCACTATTACAGCAGCCATTTTGCACTGATCATGTTTGTAGAATTTGTCTTACCTTTTTTTTGTTTTACAAGTGTTCTGTAAAGTATTTTGACAGGTCAGCTGGTCACCTCTGCTCTAGTGCCACCATGAGGCCGGCACAAAGACTGCTAATCCCGTCATAGTATGTAAATGTACTGCTTCGGTTGAGGAGCCTGTGTTCCCTGTAAAGACTACAATAAATATGAACAGATCACATTCGTCTTTGATTTTAAGAGCAATGCAGACTGACCAGCCAGTTTAAAAAAAAAAAAACAATACTGTAAAAGACAAAAAGCAACAAGTTAAAATGGAAACTCTTTATTTACAATAGTTTACAATAGTTTCACAGAAACAGTTTGCACCACAGTACAGACAACGCTTTCTCAATAGGAGGATAAGACAACCCAGGATCAGAATAAACAAGCTGTAGCACAATGAGCATCATTAACATGAATTACACTTGTCTTAAAGACGCAGGCTAAAACTAAAATTTGCGTCTTCGGGTTCTCTCTTCAAGACGGGACTGTCCTGAGAAACAGCAAATCATTTAAGGTCTCGAAGCATCTTAAAAATATCACGACCTGGGTGATTGCTGGGTACGAACAACATGTGTAAATACCAGAAGACAAGAGTGCAGAAATGAGCTTAACCACTTTAAACTCTTGATAAGTCTTGTTTTTTTGTTTTTACAAACCAAACATTCATTGTGTGTGTGTGTGTTTGTCGTTCCCTGGTCAAGTCATTGATTCTGCATTGTAAAACCCCGTCCTGGACTAATATCCAAGGTTCCGAGTCTAAAATCTATCACTCTACAGTATGGCTTTTATATAATCAGAAACAACAGCAGATGGCACATGAATAACAGCTTAAAATCTTTCATCCAAATTGCAGAAATGTTTATGGGAAAAAGTGCCATAAAAAAAAAAAACGTGTTTTCCCCCCATTAAACCTGCTGCATATAGAAGTAACTGAATACTGCTGTAAAAACGTTAGCGAGAGGTGATAAGAGACTGAGATCTGTTCTTCTGATCTGACCCTTCAGAGACAAATGAAAAAAAAGCCGACCTTGCCCATAGTACTTCACAGATATCAATGTCTCCATCTCACAAAATACCAAAAACCATGAAGCTTGGTTGAGACAACTCATAGCAGCACATGCACTGTCAACACCGGTACAGTGTTAACCATTCAAACACACACACTCTCACATGCATAATTTCTGGCCTGACTCCTTCGAACACTCTTCCAGTTAAGATAGCATTTCTTATGATACTTAAACAGGACGGCCATACGAGTTCCCTTCTATAAATATACTCGTCTCTGAAAACTGTCATGAGCATGAAAACGCTTGAAAACAAGGTACATTTAAATAACGGTTTGGAAAATAGAAGTATTCACGAACAATGCCATTGTTCAATCCTACCATGAAATGCACCAAAAACACAGACCAGAGGCAATGGGAAACCTTTACTGAAAACCAGTGGACAGTAAACTCTTTTCATCTTCTCTGAATCTTGGGGGTTATCTAGCTTTTCAAATCTGGGAAATAAGTTTTTTTTTAATAAATTAACTCCTCAGAGACAGTATTTTGGTGGAAGAAGAAAACAGTTTAAAACATTTTTGAAAAGCAAAAGTGTGCGACAGCTCCATGTGTGGCCGATCTTCATTAAGAGCAGTAGCCGAGGCTGGAAGACAGTTGGTGAAGTAGAAGGAAGAGAAGGAACAAGCGCTTGGTTAAAAGCCTCGCAGATATTCTTTCACAATGTCTAAAATAACAGAACAGAACAACAAACAGATAACGCAGATGCGGACTACACGCTCTTATCCTACATCTTTGTTCTATTGGATTATACCTCAGCTTAATACTATAGCACCATCTGAAGCAAATAACACAAGGCTTGACTTGTTTTCTCATTTGAAACGGTTAATTGTGTAACATTAATAGAGGCATCTAAGAGAAATCAAATCCAGTTTAATCAGAAAGACTTAAAAAAAGTGAGAAAAGTGCAAACTGTCTTTCCCCACATATCCCAGCATGCACCATAGTGGGTGGCAGTTGTGAGGCTATTCTCTCCATATGGCAGCTCAAATGTTTCCAGTGTTCGCGAGACACTAAGTACGTAGTCAGTAGCGGTTCGCTGCTATGCTAATGTCATCTACAGACAGACATCCATTCAGTGATTGCCTTACGCACAGAGTCTGCAGAGAAGCAGAGACAAACCTTTGTAAATCTAAAATAGCACTCAAACTGTTTTCAAATGGGATAAGGGATTGAGATAGGTCCACCAAAGTGTTTATAGAAAATGTGGGTTTCTTGGCTGACCATGAGGGACAGAGACTGAAGGGCGCAAGACCTGAATTTGAGGAAGGGTCAGTCAAGCCGGTGGAGGGGAAGCAGAAGTGGAAGGGGGTCGGACTTCAGGGTTCGGCCTGGGGGTCAGTCTAGCAGATGTTTACGTGGGCCTACGCGCGAGCGGTGGGAGCGGCGGGTGTCTGGGGGTCCATGTGTCTCCCGGCAGCTCTGGCACACGTATGTCTCTGGCACGTGGCTCTTGCGGATCTTCGCGCACGACAGGTGGATCCAGGTGTGACACTGGTTGCATTCGATCATGGCCCGGCCTGCAAAAGGCTTCATGCAGAAACACGTCACCAGGTCCCACGAGTCGTCATCTGAGAAGACAGGAGAGAGCGTGCACGGGGAGTTAAGCTTGGTCACTTTGTCAAACTTGTAACTGTGTAATATATGCCAATAGGAAAACTCACCTGAGTCTACCATGATGTCCTCGTCCTCTCCTGATCCATCCTCGTCTCTGAACACCACCTGTTTCCCTTGGCGGAACACCGTTCTGTTTCCCGAAAAACCCTCCACCTTCTGTACCTTTACCACGCCTTCTTCAATGTCTGGATCACCACGCTCCTCCCTGGGCTCCTCTTTGGGCTCCTCCTTGCAGGGGGCTGGGCTTGGGAGACGCTGGGGGTGGAAAGTGATGCTGATATCGTCTTCAGGCTCTTCTTTGATCGTTCGGCCTCCAAAGGAGACGGGGTATTCCAGCTCTGGGACTTTTGAGTGGGCCTGCTGAACCCCGCTTTCCTCACTAGCTGAATGCTCCCTCTCCCTTCTCCTTTTCTTCTTCTTCATCTTGTCAGCTTTCCTGCGGTCGTCTGGGTGCAGGGTGGTGATTGTGTGCTGCGGAAAAGAAACAAAGGGCACACATGTTAAAAGGGATGAATGTGAACATATAAGGTTAATGATACGACCTCGCTTCAACTCACATCTTTCTTGCCGTGACTGGACAGTGTGGCTCCTGGCTGTGGACGTTTCCTGCTCCTGTCCTGGGGGACCTTGGGAGGGCGCTGTGGACAGGAGGTTGGGGGTCCGGGTGTCCAGCCATCACTGTCAGCTGTGCTGCCTGTACTGTTGGGGGGGCTGGAACTACTGCGCAGTGGAGAGTCCTGTACCAATAAATGGAGAAGAATGAATCAGTCAGTGCAAACTTACATCAGGAGACAAAGTTGGTGATTGACAGATTTTAAACATGTGACAAGTCTTTGCAGACATTCATCCACTCAACAATAAGATGACCATATCCTATAATATTCCTGATTAACAATCAGGCAACGCTAAAGTATTATTATGACAGCTAGAATGTTTATCATATTCCATTTTTCAATTCGGACCTGTAGGAGCTCTCAATCCTACATGACAACAGTCTTGCTGTATTTGCATTAGCAGAAAGAGTATTAACACATGACAACAGTCGTGCACCACTTGATGAAATGTGCACAGGCAGAGGGGGCGGAAATGAACACAAATCTAGCATGTGTTAGAGAAAACCAAAAGAGCAACCCGATGAAAGAAAAAAACCTTCGAAGGAACAACCACAAGTTGAACAACATGAGTCAGAATCTAGAAATCGCTGCTGCTGATGGTGAGGAAGAGGAAGTGAATTTGTCCAACATCAGTTTTGAGAAAAACTGCGCTCATACTGAAAGAGAGGGTTCACGCTTTTGTGATCATTTTTGGTTCTAAAGAAACTGACATGGTAAAGGAAAATCGTGATTTTTTTCAAGGCAAGAAAAAGCTAAGGTTAGCTCTTAGCAGAGGGTGTGCTGAAATTAATGCAAACACACGAGAGCCAGAGAAACCACAGAGACAAACAAATCTGTTTTAACATAATCTCATTGTCTGGCTATCTCCCTCCCTGTCTCCAAACAGAAGACACAATTCAATGAGCAAAAGAGAACTCAACATCTCATATCCAAATTGCTGACTCCACACATTTCAAGATCATCTTTTTTTAAAAAGGTGTGCCAACAGTCTGACTTCCACTGCTCAATGCCAATCACAACAAATATGCAGGATTTTCATTAACTGGTATTATCCACGTGGTCAATGAATATTTGATTCTGGGTGGATTTAAAAGTACACTTTCTGTGTACTTTTGCATCCACCACCCAGTGATTTTCTCACGGGGCACACACATTATTTGTATACGTCTTCAACAAAATCAAAATGTTTGTGGCAAATTAATGAACATAGTGTGGGACTATGCTTGTTTCTCTACTTGATGAATTTTGTTTTTTGATTTTTCTACCATACCAAGACATGTTCTCAGCTTATTATTTTGTATTTGAGTGTGTTTACACGTTGAAACACTCTTAATCTGCACAACAGTGCTCAGAGGTAATGTAGCTGATTAAAACGAGTGCATTGACATTGTAAAACGCGCCAGTAGACAACAACATGGGCTCTTGTATGAAAAATCAATGTACTCACCTCTTGGGGGTATGGGATGTAACCGGCATAGGCCAAGACAAAAGTGCAAAACTTGTTAAAATCTTCTACCGTCCTCCTCCTCCTGTGTGGTGGACTGAAACCCTGAAACAGAGTCACGTCATTAAAACATCAGCTGTAAACCCACACATCCCGACATGGCGTTGACATTAACGAGAGCTGATCAGCACACAAACATAACGTTACTCTGCGAACTGCCATTTAGTGTCGGTTCGATAACAAAACTGAACGAAACTACAAAAAAAACATGTTGACACACACAGGCATTGACACATTTCTCTATGTGTACCTTCCCACCAACCCCCACCGATTAATGCAAGGTATGAACGACAGCTAGCGTAATGTTAGCTAGGTCGGCTAGCAACAGACAGCAAATAAGTAACTACTGCTAAGACGCTAGCTGCCGCTGGCTACCGTCAGTGGAGTTTAACTAGCAAACTAAATTATTAAATTAAAATTAAGACTATCAAAGAGGCACAGAGTCGTGAAAACGTCAGTGTTTGCCAGCTGTTAACTAATGATAAAAGCAGATGGCGTAAATATAATGATTAGTTAGCCAACGTTAATGTTAGCATGCTCCGCTATAACGATGGAATGTTTTCTTTTCGGTGAAACGTTAAGCTAGCTTCAATCGGTTTTACGAATTACCATCTGAAGAAACGCTAATCACTCGTCCTCACAAACAGCGTCAAATTTGAGTGGTCAAAGTTGACATTTTGAACCAAGCTTTTGTGAATGTTAAGCGTGTGTAACTTATCTAATTTCTGCACCAGTGGCTAGAAGTATGTCAACATTAGCGCAGTAAGCTAACGCTACCCAGCAGCTGCTACATCGTGTGGTGACAGCCTCGAACAAGTTGATGTTTGCTAACGTCGTTAGCTATGACTGCAAACTACTCACTGGAAAACAGTTGCATAAAACACTTACCTCTGACTGAAACGCATGGGATGTCGATGGGTTTATGTCACCCATCTTTACAAACAATTCGACCACCTGTCGTATCGATAACGTGACAGGCTAGAGCAACGGGCTACTCGAAGCGACCGTAAACACCGAGGTTACCTAGCTTTTGCTGGCTAATTAGATACCTAACGTAATAGCTAACGTTACTTATGCTACAACTCGATGCAACAGTGTTCACTCAGTTTGCCATCAGCACAAACGATAACGTTACTTGGACTAACGTTATTGTGGGAATCCAACTAGCTAGACAGATCAAAGTTATAAACATGCCTCCCGTGAAAAGCAAACATTACTACTGTCTTTCCACCGAGCTGTCCGCCTGTTATGTCTCCGTATGATCCAGTTTATTGACTGATGGGGGAGCGGTTCACTTCGGCTGTCACCAACTGCCCGTCCCCTCTTCTTCATCTTCTTCATGGGTTCGACAGCTACTGAACCAAAGGCGCATTACCGCCCTCCTTTGGTGTGCAGCAGGTGTCATGGTATTTTAACATCCATCGGACATGTATCAAGACAGAAAATCAGTGCTTTGAAGATTGTTTGAAACTACCGGTCACAAGATGTCTCCTGCCCTCTTCTACACCGAAAAAAACATTCTCAGTGTATGTGCTCTGGAGAGCTGTATACTGGACCCCACCGATGGCTTACAAACTACATGAGCACAGAGAAATGTACTAGGTAGATTTATTTATCATTTTACAACATAGGGTTGGATGGGTTAGGGTCAGATGAATGTGAAAAAAGTCTTGTAGTATCCAACTCTGCATATAAATAATTCTGGACGGTGAGGGCCAAACATCCAAGTGAAAAAGTAGGATATAACACGTCCCCTCAATCAGCATGGTTACTCACTGATGAGAAAGAGAAGCTAAACAACTTCAAAACCAGTTCTCAACCAGCGACTGTTTCTGTCTGAAGGAGGGGTCACACATCAACAACAACAAAACTAGAGTCCCCTACTCCATTAATTACTTTTTGCCTGGACAAGGAACTGAATGAGTTCTACTATCCCTTTGAAAGACAATGGAACAGTGCTGACACCATCCCCCGTGACTCCATCCACCTCAGCCCTGGCCTTGGCATTTCCGCAATTGCCCACCTCAGAGGCCCCCTCCTCCCCAAACACAGTGACAAGTCTGGGGGACCTCAACAGTCTTTTCAAGAAGCAGCTGTGACAGACTCTGTCTCTCCATCCATCCTGAACCACTGTGCCGATAATGTGCCAGTCTGTTTCAAAACTTCCATCCTCTTCTGCAGGACAGGCTATCTGAGTGTGACTGACTCCACCTGCAGGTGGATCACAGACTTCCTGTCTAACAGGAGGAAGCGTGTGAGGATGGGGAAACATGTCTCTCTGACTCCCGGTCCATCAGCACCAGATCCCCTCAAGGGAGGAAGAGGGAGGCAGTTTGGGGAGCATGACAGTCAGTGTCAGGTGGGGGCCCGGGCCTTGTTGATGAGGCCAGCTGCAGATGGGAAGAAACTGTTTGGTTTGATTTAGTCCTGAAGGACTGCAGCCTCCTGCCAGAGGAGAGTGGCTGAAACAGTTTGTGGAACAATGCAAATAATCTTTAAACTTCATACTGTGAATCTTACCACATTCCCTGATAAATATTTTCCACACCCCTGCACAAAATCATATGTAATATTGTACTTATTTTATTTATAATAAGTTTTCATATCTTATTGTTAATGTTCTATTTTCTATTTATGCTTCTTGACTTACAGTATTTGTTTCATCTTTCTTTATAGTTTATTGTCATGTGTCAATGTACCAAAGCAAATTCCTTTTACGTGTAAACCTACTACTTGTCAATAATAGGGATTCTGATTCTGATTCTGACTAGGTCTGGATTTTTAACTGGGCAAACTAAGCAACTGCCCAAGGCACCTGCCTCCCCGAAAGCACCAGGTTCACTGTCTTTTAGTATCCTGTAATTTCATTATTTGTTTGAAAACATGCACCAATAAATTACAAGATCTACTGAAATGATAAGTCCCTTTTTCTTTATTATTATCTGATCTTAAGGCCTTGTCTTGTTGTGTGTCCAAATTTACAAATATGTTAAGGGGATCCAGGGGTCACTACAGGACCGAAAGTAATTTTTTGTCCCCAGGCAACCCATGATTAATGCCATAGGCCTGTTTTCTTATTATTCAATCTTTGAGCCATTGAAAACATAGAAAAATCTTTTAGTGATTATTTTTGTATTTAAATCCTGCACTGAATTTTTATCATTATATTATTGCATTTTCAATGGAATCGACCTCTAGTGTGTGTTAAATGTATATCATATTGCCTGTATACTGCAATATTATATATAAAATTGTCCTATATAGAATCCATTACATAATATGGTTATATACTGCTGTGGACGACCACATGAGTCATAGAAATGGTTATAAAGCAGTCTATGGACCAAGGGCGTGTCACTGCTGGTTTCCCACTGTGAGCTCTTTAGAAATAAGGTCACCAGGGGTCTGAAGAAGGTAGCAGACACTAACTAGATGCGAAGGGAAACAGTGGTCATATTTTAATTTTTAGACCAAAATCATTGCTAGGGACAATTAAGAAGTCGCTGGATATTGTTAGGGACTCATGTCACACATATACCTACTCATTTTTGTAGTTGTTGTTGTTGAACAGAACAATACAGAACATAGACAAGGGGCACAAAAGTACAGATAAATTAGAACATATGATCAGAAAAGGGGGGGGGGGACAAAGCAATACATAAATCAAACTAAAACTCTATATAAAAAGATTTACATTGATACAATAATTGCATTAGGTCAAAATACTACTTTTTTTTTGGCTGATTAGCAGAGAAATTGAGAGAATTTGGAGCAGGTTTTTTTCACCTGGGAGCAGGGACTAGTGTTAAAGACGACATAAAACATCCTGTTAACACGGACCGCCATGAGGAGGGCGCTAATGTGAAGCTTGACTGCCAAACACCAAAATCCCAGCGGAAGTCCTTCCTTTCATGTTCCGGCTGTTTTTTGAGGTTGTGCGCGCGTCTTATTCGCAGCAGTCGAGAAGAACTTAAAATACTTATTTGTGACACTAGTGTTTAAAATGTCCAATACCAGGCACCAGAAGTTTCGGAACTTTCTAACTGAACGCTTTACTAACGTGGCTGTGGAGATATTTGCAGAAGTTGAAGCTATTGTGGAGGCGTATTATGAGGACAACAAACGGCTGCGGAACATACTGCACATGGTGCTCAACCCCGAAATACAGTTACCCAGGATAGGTGTGTCACTTTTGGTTAACTTACACATCTCAACCGACTAACGTTAGTTATTACAACGTAACCTGAGTTGTTTAATTACAGCAGTGCGAGTTGAGTGTGTGTCTGCTGAAAATGGGAGCTAGCTAGCTAGCTAATCTAACTTAATGAACGGAAGTTAAATAATGTACCTTAACAATGCTAAGTTACTGTTAACTTAGCTGTTAAAAGTTGCCCGTGCTGTTATGTTCAGATTAAAGTTAATGCTAACGTTACACGGTCTGTTTTATGTCTGAAGTAAAGCTGTTAACTGTTAGATGTGGCTGTTTGTCGTTTGTTGTGCTTTGTAAGTTAAGGAAGTGAACAGTTGATTTAGCGTTGTAGCTTGTAAAGGCTTTGTGTTGTGACCTTAAACGCAACACATCTATGTAATAAATATAACTAAGTGCTCTACTTAAAGCTCGGGTAGGCAATTTATTTCAGAAACATTTTTGTTATATTTCTTGAAATTCTCTTTACATCATGACCGCTATCAATAAATCAAAAGCTCTTTAAAAAATTCCATTATCTGTGGCTGCTGGCTGGCCTACCTGCCTGTTCTTTCAAATGAGCTTCCCGTTGACCAGCCACAACATTTAAATGCATCAATAATAATAATCTATCAATATAACCCTGTTGTCACTCTTTGCATAGTGAGTGTTTTTACTTATCTTTTATTTATCTATTCATACCCAATGTGAAGCAAGAGAGGTATAGTCAGTAAATATTGTGGTGTTTTTCTTTTTCTCCGCAATAGATGTTAGTCAATACACTGGAGCAACCACAGATGTCAGAGAGCAGCCCCCTGAGCTCAAGGTGGACCTGGTTATATCAGAGCCGAAGCCTAAGAAACTGAAAGAAGAGCAAATTGAATATGACATAAGTTCGGGATCAGAACAACGACAAGGGCCGAGGGAAGTTGATAACTTCGTTACCCAAGACAGTTGTGTGAAAAGAGAACCAGAAGAAGACGACTCAAACATGCCCTGCATCACTAACTCATACCATGTTAATGTGGCAGAGTTCAACCCCGACTCGTCATTCACACTCTCAGGTGACGAAGCGAATTATGAACCGGGGGACTGGTTCTCATTGGGCTCCGAGGCAGTCACAGACTGCCCACAGCTACCAAGGAGCGAAGACGGCACGTGTGAAAGTCAAGAAGCTCAAAACCATAATAAAAAGTTAATGAAAAAGGCAAGTCTATTCCCCAGATTTATAGATAATACATGGCTTACATCAGTGTTGGTCACCAGTCAGTCATGAAATACCGCCACTTCCTTGATTTTGTGAGTGTTTTGTCACAGAATTTATAAACAGTGTACCTGCTGGGGCAGAAAACTTTTCTAGTTAAAGTACAGTTATGTAGTTGAGCTTTTATCAGAAATACAATTCATCAATGACACAAATGTTAAGGGTTGTTTGCCTTTTTCCTGTTTATATTACTATAAATTTAATGGTGTAAAGTAAGCATTTTTAAGACCTCATGTGATTAGAATTACTAATTAAGCTAAATTGAAGATACAGTGATTTATTCTAAGTTTAATAGATCAGTCTAGAGGAAATAGTGCTTTGCAGCTTATGTGCAGAGTTTGTTGCAGCGTTCAACTGTGTCTGAAAAAAATGTTAATGCAGCCTTCCAGCCACGGGGAAAGTCCTGGGAAATTACAAAACAGAGCAAAATGTTCTGCAGAAAACTAAATTTTGCCAGATGAGTTTTTAACATGCAACTTTATGATAAGGTTACTATGAACTGTAATAGGTGTTCTAGGCGCAGCTGGCAGCTGAACCTACGGGTAAATGTAAAGAGTAAATTGTATAAGATCAAATTTTCAGTGCTTAATTTTATAATCGCTTCCATAAGGTTGCTCCAAAACCACACAGCTAAATCAGTATGTAACATTTTTCAAATGAAATTTCTGACATTGGCATAAGCAGCTCTCAAAGAATCCAGATTTTCCTGTTCTAACTTTTTAATTCAGTATAACTTTTTCTCAAACTCTTCCCTGGTCTCGTTGTTGAGCTCTTACTCGATCAAATGAAACCACCGCAAAAAGATACTTTCAAAATATTATTCATATTAGTTTTTAGGTCTGAGGAGGAAATATCCTGGAAAAGTATTAAACAAAAACACTGAATCATCTTGAACGATCGGTATAGGATGTGTTGTTTTTAACAGCTGAAGCATGAAATAATGAGTGTTTCTTTTCTTGGGTGGAAATCTTGCTGCAAAATAGAAGTCAAAGCGCTCCCTGCAGAAAACCATGCTAGAATTACCAAGGTAAGAATGGCGACACTCGAATGACTACAATTATCTTGACGCAGTCCTACCTGTTTGCATACAAAGCTAAGGATATTGACTTGTTTCATACAGGATGATGCCCTACAAATCTTTTGTCCCCACCCCAACTGACTGCAAGTCCTTTTTGGCAAGGCTCACTGAAGCCTACAAGGATGTTCCTGATGACAAGAAGCCTCTGATAACAAAAATGGGCCTCACAGAGGATGTGGAATTAGTGGACTGTGCTTTCGGCCAAGTCCCGAAAGGTTGCCCCCTGTCCTACCAGTGCCCTGTGCCATCAAGTCAGGATTACAAGACGTATGATGATGCTCCTCCTCGACCGCTGCTTCCCCTGTCTTATCACGCGCTGGAGCCAGTGTTGGCTCTTCCTACCCTCAACGCCAAGGAGCAGGAACATATGAACATCATGCAGATCACCTGGGAGGCAGCACGCAGTCTGGAGCACTCTACACGCAAATGCAAGGAGCTAGTAGAGGAGATGTGTAAGCTGCGCTTGACCACCCGTTTCAGGGAGATCTGCAAGCTTAAACCAGGACGGAGCCATGCAGATCACCTGATATTCAAGATACAGAAAGGATTCCCCAAATACAAGGTGTCTCCGGTAGATGAGGAAATGAAGGCTGAAGCACTTAGGGAATACTGTCGACAGTTGTCTGTTAACTGGTCCCCCTGCGGTTTTGTTGTCCATCCGAATGCTCCATGGCTGGGGGCACAGCCTGACGGTTTGGTGTACGACCCCAATGAGAATCCCAATTTTGGGCTTGTGCATATCAAATGCATCAATTCCCGGAGCTTCATCGACTGCGGGTTCCTGGTCTTCAAGGACGGGGTCTTGCAACTAAAGAAAAACCACTCGTACTATTGGCACATCCAAGCAGAGATGATGGTGACGGGCACATCGTGGTGTGATCTGTTGGTGTTCTCCAGAGAAGACCTACTTGTCCAACGCATCTACCGAGACACTGTTTTCATCAACACCATGAAGAAGAAGTTGACTGATTTCTTTTTCTATTACTATCTGCCAAGTCTGTTTTAAACTGTCACAGCTTAGGTTTTATGACATGGTCACACTTCTGTCATAAACTACATGCTGTTCCTCTCAGGCGGTCAAAGGAGTTTTAACAGATTGCAAAAGACTTGAATGTGATATTTTCTGACCACTAATGTTGTACTGGCATTGCTAGATATCTTATTTGTTTCATTTAGTCGAGTCAAGAGGGCGTTTGTGTTTTTGGTGTAAGATTTCTCTCATTCTCTCAAGTATTTTCTTCAGTAGCTATGAAGACATTTTTTTTTATTTTTTTTTATTTTCTTTTACTTTGAAATTACTGTTGAGACAGCCAGATCCAGTGTGCAATTTACTCTCCAAAGCAGCCGTGATCTAGGGCTGCACCTACCGTAAAGATTATTAATGATTAATCCGCTGAACATTACTACCTTAGTTTCCCCTGAGCACAAGCTCGCATAGATTTTGTCTTAAGGTAAGACAAAGGTAATGTCCTTTAACAGAGAATGACTTCGATCAGAAGGTTTGAATGTTGAAATGAAAAGTAAAAACATTTAAATAAAGACAGATTTTGTCAGTTTAACTGCTTTCACCGCTTCCATGCCAATGGCCAATTGCTTACACTTTGACACTTCAAACCCTTTCAGGTAGTTTAGTGGTGCGACAGCATATCCTTCTGTATCTCTTTCCAGACGGCAGCAGGGTAAACAGGCTGTGGCTGGGTGGGTACTGTCTTTTAGTATCTTCTGGGCTCTGCAGGCACCTCACAGATATGACACGGCTGCTACCAATGATCTGAGCAGTTTTGATTAACCCTCCTGTCCTGGGCCGTACACATCCCATGCCAGCTTGTGATGTTTCCAATCAAGATGCATTCTATTGCTCCTCTAGAAAAGTTAACAAGAACTTTGCATGGGAATTTTACCTTCTTGAGTTTCTTTAAGAAATATAGCTGCACTTTCTTCACCAGCGCGGAGACATGAGCTGACCAAGTCAGGTACTTTATGTTGTTTCCCAGGAACCTGAAACTGTCACCTGCTCCCTTGATGTAGACAGCGGTGTGTGTCATTGCTTCCTATTCATAAAATCAACGATCAGCTTCTTGGTTTTGCTGATGTTGAGGAGTAGAATGTTCTCTGCACCACTCTGCAGGAATGTCAGTTTCTCACGAAAATGTTGCCTTTTCTAGTTGTTTAAGCTCCCGTGTGCTTGATGTTCGGTAAAGTTTTTGATTGCTGTATGCTGCAGTATAAGAAGTACCATTAGTCTTCAATACACTCGTAGTCTCTATGCTCAGCTCAAAAACAAATTAAGATAGTTTAAATCAGCGTGATCATCACTTAAATACAGTTTTTAAGAATGTCTCATGAACTGATTTTGAACTAATGACATGTTTCAGAATGCCATGAGAGAAAATGAAGCATAACTTCTGTATTTTTATTACTTCATATAAAGCCTGAATCTTTTGCTTATGTGGTGTCATGACAAATAGGTGTTATGGTAATTTCCTGATTTTATCACCATCAAAAAATATTTGAAGGTTGGTTGATTGGTTGGTTTTGCGATTATTAATATTATTTTTAAACATAGAGTAAGCATTGGGGTCTGTGGCACCCCAAACGTTAATGAGGTAAAGCCAATCTCATGGTCATAATACCGTACAGTACAAGGGCTCATGTGGAAATAGTCGACATGTTCTGTTTTTCTTCTGCTCCCGCAGAGGGCGCTGTAGTCACTCAGCAGGGTCTCTGGTTAATATCAAATGACGTAGGGTAGTATACAAAAACTCTGTTCTCATGGGAAACGCTTTGTCATGTTTCACTTTTACACACTTACCCTGTGTGTGTGTGAGAGAAAGACAACGAGAAGTGACAGTCATTAGTCAGCAGCACACACACAGTTCGTCACATTTTGTCCGCGTGGGATACTTTGCACTTTAACCGGATGCAGTTGTTTTGAAATTACCATCTCGCTGCCCTCAGTCTGTCGCTAACACTCTGCTCTCGTCTTGTGTCGCCGCTTTTGCTACCACCTTTGTTTTCGTGATAATGGCTGTTAATAAAACATACGTTAGTATCGGCTATGCCTCGTTTGGTACACTCATGGGGTTTTCTGCTTTCCTGGTGTGGAACATCGCGTTCAGACAGCCGTGGACTGGAGCCATGGGAGGATTGTCAGGTAGAGTCAACACAAACTCTGTGTGTCTGTCTGTGCAGTGTCCTTTTAGCGTGTGTTATAGTAAACCATAGGGGTCCTGGCATGTTTTTATTCCAGTCTTCAGCCAAACACCAGCGACCCCCTCCTCAGGCTGAAGGTGCCCCAGTTACTGAACCTACTGGTTGCAAGATGAGCGACAGAGATCACAGCTCAGACTTGTTTTTGAAGGGCAGAGCTGATCAACATTTTCATTCAATTAAGGCAAATTATTAATCGTTTAATATAAGGACAGTATATCCTGGAGCAGATTAATTGTCCTTATCTGGGTTCAAATTGTCGTGTGTACAAGGGTCAACTTTTCACTTAAAATGCCACCAAATGGTTAAGTAACTGCTATAGGAGCCAATTATAACATTGGAGATAAAGAATGTATTCTAAAGTGCAGAAATATGAAAACATGGACCACACATTACATATTTTGTGGGGGATTGTGGCAGCTTTCTTCAGAATAATAGAAATTATAGGACCAAGGACCTAGCAGTTCTCTGATATTTTTATTTCACATACAAATCAACCATACTTTATATTATTTAACACAAATTTTCAAAGTGTGTTCTAGTGTTTCCCAGCCGTTGGTTGTCATTCAGTTCTAGTCTGCAAGCTGATTTTTATATTGTAGTTGAATGAACAGAAACCACAGTTTGCTTGGAAGACACGACAACACATAAAACCGAAGGCATATGGTTGGTATTAATGTAGAGTAAATGTTACTGCAGTAAAAGGTTTAGTTTGGAGTAATTTCTAAGTGGGGTTCAGATTTTACACTATAAGTGTTACAGTGGAGTTTCTCATGACACTGGGTACAGGTTTGCGATTTTATGTTAGAAGTCGTTCAGTCTAGCAAAAGAGATAGCTGGATTTATGCACAGTTATGCAATGGGTTATGCGTTGTTTCCGTTAATCTGACCTTTGAGCCGCTGTTGAGGTTTTCAAGTCCATATCTACAACCTCTGAACTCATCTGTTCACAGTGTGTGCTGTGTGGTATGATCCCAAAGATCAAACTGACTTGTCTGGGCTCATTTGTGATTTTTATTAAAGATGGTGAAAAAAAGACCAATAATCATACAGACAAATAAAAGGAAAAACCCAAATGAATGAGTGGAGACCCATAACGAATGCAGATGCTTCCTCAAACGTGTAATGCATGTGGCATGTATACAAATGCTGAGCAGGCCCAGTTGATTCTGATTTTGACTACAGTGACATCTGCATTTAGATCTATGGGAAAGACATCAGTAAGTAAATAGGGTCAGAAATTGTGGTCCGTCACGCATTAGTGTGAAAACAACTGCTTAGGTGACTGAGAATCTGATTGTCAATGTAAATGTACCATACTTGTATAGCGCCTTTACCATTCACACACTGAGCCTAAGTGCTCAAACAGAAACTAACATTCACACACTGGCGGAACAGCCGCCAGGGGCAATTCGGGGTTCAGTATCTTGCCCAAGGACGCTTCGACATGCAGCTTTGGGGAGCCGGGATTGAACCGCCGATCTTCGGATTAATGGCCGGCCCGCTCGACCTCCTGAGCCAGAGCCACAGCCACCCCAATGCGGGACGTGATCAGACTGTCAGCACGAACAGTCTGTCGACAAAAACACGGACAGCGATATTATAGTATCCATGCAGTGCATAATCCCTTTATAATAAAGATAAATACTTGACCCCCACAGTGAGGCGGCCCAGTGGCTTTTTATGCACTGGGGGGCATTTTGCTGGCATGATTTGGGTCCACTTGTCCCCTCAGAAGGACGGGTCACTGCAAATCAATACAAAGTTGTTCTGAGTGATCGCCTTTATCTTATGATGAAACATTTCTCTTTATGGGAGTGCATGAGGGGTCACTGAAGGGTTTAGTGCTGTATGCAGTGGCCTTCCCAGTCACAAGAGCTCAACTCAATTGAACACAGATGGAAGATTTTGGACCGACGTGTTAGACAGTGCTCTCCACCACCATCATCAAAACACCAAACAGAGATATATCTTTTGAAAGACTGTTGTCCACCCCTCCAGTAGACTTGTAGAAACAATGCCAGGGCACACTGAATTTGTTAATATGGCATGTCACTTTATGTTGGTTTCCTTTAATTTGCCACCAGTCTGTCAGCGTAGCATTGTTGTCATCGTTCCACTCAATGAAGATTAGTGAGCCCTGAACATCCCCTGACACACTGCTGCAGTTCGACTTTTAATTAGCTGCACAACAGTGTGACCATGTCACCTTACTTTCAGCATCCTTGCACTGGCTGGTTTCTTTTCGGATTGATTTTAAAATTCTTCTTCTTACTTTTAAGGACAGACATTGGCTGGTGCCTTCATATATCTCTGAGCATTTATCCCCTTATGAGCCAGGATGCAGACTGAAATCCTCTGGTAGGGCGCTGCTAACTATTCCAAGGTCTAGGCTAAAAACTAAAGGACCTACCGTCTGGGACAGTCTAGCTCCTGGTTTCATCTCACTTCTTAAGGCTCATATATGCAAAATTGCTTTCAACGTGTGATGCGCCATTTATTTTTCCTTTAATTGTTTATTGACTTGTTTTATGTTTTAGTCGTTGCACACCAATGTGTGTGATTTTTATTGGACATGTCTATTTTTTACTTTGGTTGATGTAAAGCACTTTGCTACCTGTATTAAAAAGTTCTATACAAATAAAGCTTTTATTTATTATTTTACTGGCAGCTTTGATGATACACTGATATAACAAATCCTATTTATTCCCCAACTAAATTAAACATGATGCATGAACATGTCCATCATCGCAGTATTGGGAAAACTGAAGTGTTCACTCTCCAGCATTCAACACTGTGTGCACCCACCTTCACTGGAAACACCAATACTGTGCGGCTGTCCGGTTGGCCACAGCTCAGTTCCTTCTGTTACAGTTTCAGACTCCGGGAAGGTTATTTGTTGGGGGAAAGTTGGATTGGGGTAGGGATGGGATTCACAACACTGTGGCTGTAAGAAAATGCAAGGGGAACATAAAGAAAGAAGTGTGATTTCTTGACTCAGCAATTGGCAAAATGTTGTGTCATGATGCACTGAAAATCACCCCTGATATTCCACCATATGTTCATGACCATCCATATTCTGTTTCTGTTAACATATGATCAGTTCATATCAGCTGCCAGTGGTCTCCATTTATTTTACAAATGTCTGACTTTTAAACTAACATTCACATAAGCGTTTTCACGACGTCCATGTCTGCTTATTATTTGTCTTTAGGGTTTGGTATAAAATAGTAGTATAAAGTAGCTTTTGAATGCAGTATTTGAAGTATTCAGGACTTTTAGGCCTTTAATGCAACAGCATTACAATGCAACACTAGTATGGCTTTAATAAAGAAAGAAAAGAGAAACCACCACCAGCATCCTTTCTAAAAAGTGATTTAATTCTTCTGAAAGCTAACTGGGTGGGTCGTGTGTGTCCCTCAGGTGTGCTGGCACTTTGGGCCCTGATGACTCACATCATGTACCTGCAGGACTACTGGAGGACCTGGCTTAAGGGCCTAAAGTTCTTCTTCTTCATGGGTGTTTTCTTCTCCCTGTTGGCAGTCGTGGCCTTCATCACCTTCCTGTCTGTTGCGATCAAGAACAAGGAGTGTAAGTTTTCCTGTTTCACATAGCTTGTTGTGCACAGTGTTCTTTACCTAATATACTGGGGTGTACTCAGGACAAGTCAGATAAAATAACATAAAAGAACCTGGATGACCTGATAAATCAGGCAATTGGTTGAGCCTCTTTTAGTTCTACTTCATATTCAGATTTCCTTCAATTCCTAGAATGCCCTTTGACAACTTGAAGGGAAATTGGTCCAGTTAAGACAATGTCAAAGAAATTCCTTGGACATAAAATGCAGCATGCAGTGCATTTTTCATTCCTCATGGCTACCAATAATGGGAAACTCTCGGTTTCATCCTTGTACCTTTTATTAGTATTATTTTTTTAAAGAAATTTTTTGGGTGCCCTTTGATGGACTGGCGACCTGTCCACGGTGTACTCTGCCTTTTGCCCAATGTCAGCTGGGATTGGCTTTAGCCTCCCTGTGACCCTGCGTTAGCAGGATAAGCGGGTGTAGAGGATGGATGGATGGATGGATGGATATTTTTTGGGTCACCTTTATTTATGATAGGATATGTGGGGTTGAGAGAGAGTGGATGACATGCAGCAACGGGCCATGGGTCAGACTCAGCCTTTGTATGTGGGGCACACGTTGTAGTGGAGAGCCAACCAGCGGCCCTGAAAGTGATTTTTTTAAAGTGAATGATAAAAGTAAAAATCATTTACTTTTACTTGCAGAATTGAATAATTAAGCCATTTATCTAAATTCTCACAAGTTAAAGATGCTCTTAAATTTAAGAGAGGTCCAGATGTCTTCACTTGGTTAAGAGTAGATCCTAGTTGGCTTCTGTACAAAAACAAATTTTATTACACACCTTCTGAGACATGTTCTGGAGCGATTGTACAATAATATGTTAGCTGGAGCAATTTGTATAATTCAGAAATAGGGTAGTGTCGTGGGTTCAAACCCCGGTTGCCCCGGCCTTTCTGTGTGGAGTTTGCTTGTTCTCCCCGTGTCTGCGTGGGTTCTCTCCGGGTGCTCCGGCTTCCTCCCACCATCCAAAGACATGCAGGCTAGGTTAATTGGCGACCCTAAATTGTCCTTAGGTGTGAGTGTGAGCGTGAGTGGTTGTTTGTCTATGTGTGGCTCTGAGATGGACTGGCGACCTGTCCAGGGTGTACCCCGCCTTTCGCCCGATGCCAGCTGGGATAAGCTCCAGCCCCCCGCGACCCTGTACGCAGGATAAGCGGTTGACGATGGATGGATGGATGGTAGTGTTATTTCTTTCCTGCTCCAGTTAGGTGTTCTTATTGTTTGTATTTCAGCCACTTTCTTTTTATTTTATCCCAATTGATTAATCCCAGTTTATACATTATAAATATATTGTTACTGGACATAGTGAGGATATCACATGAACAGATTAACTTCACAAATGTATTTGCAGAGTATTATACTATGCTGTCTTTCTAAAAGACTGATTACTATGGAAGAATCAGTAGAGTAAATCCTTATCTCCTGCTCAGAGCACATGTGATCAATAATGTGATCACTTTAGAGTTGCTGTCAATCGCAGTAAGTGGGAGGCCGTCACTTGATAAATGTGTGATGTTTTTCACTTTTCAGGGAAGAACTTTTGTACTCATTAGTTGCCGTCATTATAATATGAATATATGAAATATGAATATGAAAAATACACTGCTCTGGTCTGAACCTAATCTGTGTCTCTGCCTCCCAAAGCCCTGACTGACCCTCGGAGTCTCTACCTTTCATGTGTGTGGAGCTTCATGAGCTTCAAGTGGTCCTTCCTGCTCACCCTATGCGCTCATCGCTACCGCAAAGAGTTTGCCGATATCAGCATCCTCAGTGACTTCTAACGGCACTTAAACATCCAGTAACTACACAGACTTTGGAGTACACTCACTGTGCTGGATTCCCAGCCTGAGAGCGTCACAGCCCAAAAAGGATGCAGGACATTATAAGAGGAATCAGAGGAGAAGTTGAAATACTTTCTTGTGTTGTGAACGAGCACCCTGATCCTAGTTACTCCTCTCTCCTCTCTTTTTCATCATGTGAACAGGGTTTGTTGTTGACTTGGCCACTTTACAGACAAATCAGCCCTATTTTCTATGATCCTCAATAGATTTACACTTTCACTTCCTTAGCATCCTGCTTAGTCATACTTCTGTACACTTTCCTCATGACAAAATAAATCATTTTTAACCATGACTCAGTGAACACCCTCCTCAGTGGTAATTATCAATTGCAGTTTCATACTGTAGCCACCAGAGGGCAACACCCTTCCAACAATTCATCGCCATGTGCCGTGCGCTTTACAGCCCAACTTACATCTTACCTATTGTATTTATTTCTGTTTTTTTTCTGATTCAGTGAATTACATTACATTACGGACATTTTTTTCCTCCATCCCATGTTGCGAATACAGTGGAGACAACTAATGAAATCTGCATATCACAAGGCGTCAATCCTGTGCTCAATACAACACTTCAAAGTTGATGTACATCCAAGCGCCGCTTAAACAGAGCATGCATGTCAGGGTCTTGCAGAGGGCAGGTCACCCAAAATCCTGCAGCATCAACATGAAGGCAATCCCAAATAAGCACCACATGTCCTGGTTCAATATATTCTGAACTATGAAGGGGCATTTTTATTGTATAGAATGATTTTTGTATTATTTTTCTTAGTGTGACAAAAATGTAAATAACTGTAATATCAATATTATAGGCTTCAATTATGGCTTGAATTCATGACAGTAGTGAAACCACTAAAGCGCATGCGTGTTGCTTTATGTTATATTGTCCTCATCTGAACATTTGTCATTTATATTGTTGATTAATGAGATTATTTTCCTTTAAATGTTTGTCCCTGAACATTACCATGTTAGTTGTGTATCCACACGCATCACTTAAGTGAATGTAGTGAGAGTGTGTTTGTTTAAGAATCTGCCTGAGAGTCGTGTTAATAAAATGTGTTTTTTTTACATTGTCTGTGCATTGGTGTGTTTTTGCTATCAAATCTGAAAATAGAAATGTCAGTGGCTAATTAACTGTTCCTCTTTTTTTTTTTAAAAAAAAGAAATGTGTGTGTGTTTTTAAAGTTTCTGTTCCTCCAAAGCTTTGAATTCCTTCTTGCTTTGCAAAGGAATTAAAAGGCAAAAAACATTATTATTTCTTCATAAGCCTTGTGACTTTCATGTAACATGAGAAAGTGTCACAGAGGCAGATTGAAGGTACTACACATTCTTCTTCCCACTAGGCCCGGGTCAGAGGGGGTCAGTGTTGGGCATTAGAGTGGGATTTGCGCCGTGAGAGGAATGAACCACTCTTTCCACCCACCCGAGCCACACTTAGGAAGAAAAAAACACTTCTCAGCACTGCAATCGCAACAGTAAATGCAGGTCAATAACCTGCACTTTGATGTCAGGCAATTATTCCACCCATCCACATTTTTGTTTTGTCCCTCAAAGGGAGAGTTGGGGGTGGGTGCGGATCATTTTTGGTGTATGATTTTGTTAAAGCAGCCGCCTGATACAAAGACTTTGAAGTTGATTTGAAAAATATGTGACTGAATTATTACCATGCTATCAGTGTTGGGTGCATTATAACTCATTAAGTTATTCAGTTACAGGACAATATCTGGTGGAAAAAATGTGTCTCTTGAATCCATCCTGCAGCATAAAAGAAAGTGAATCTGGCACAGTGTTTAATTATTTACTAGAAGTATCAGTAACTTTGATCCTTAAGAAGCCACTATCATTATTTCACTCACTTTGTTGCTTTCCTGCATCCTTCCTCTGTGTTTTAAGGACATTTTTGGTGGTACTTATATCTTAATTGCATTACACTGGTTTGTTTGTAAGCCCCCAGAGTCTCATTGCATCAAGGTAATTGCGATGTTGTGGTTAAATCACCATGGCAACATTTTTTATCTGGCCGTTATAAACTTCGACATTAAGAAACTGAAAAACAATCCGGCTCACTTTCCACTGAGCAAGCTGGGGGCTTTGGAACTAAATGCGTCCTATTAAGTTTATACACCAGCCTGTAAAACCTGTATGTGTGTGTGTGTGTGTGTGTGTGTGTGTGTGTGTTTGTGTGGTATGTAAAGAGAGGGAGGGTCTCGTTTTATTCAATTATGGGACTCCTTTCTACCCAAATCAAGGAAGGAAGTTGTCTCAAGTGTTGACTGGCTGTCTGGCAGAGTGTGGTGAGGCTGGAAACAAAAGTTTATACATTCAAATAACACAGCTATCCTAAACATCCTGCACAAGTAGGTACTAAAGAGCAACAAAGCAAAATTTATAGCAAACAACCTACAGGGGAAAGTATTCCTTTGCATTACACACATGCACACCTTTTTAGCAGATTATGTCAGAATTATATGAGAATGACACAAACTATATCTTTATGAGCATCCACCTGTCTACTCTCTGACATGTTTTATGTGTTCTCGCCGTACTCTAAAATCAGTAGATACAGCAGATTTCTCTTTTTTTTAGGGTTCCATATTTATCATCTGTCAGCCAGACATTAAGTACAATTTTAATGTACTTGAACATTATTTGTGTATTTTATACATCTATTCCACTACACTTCAGTGGGAAATGTTGCACTTTTCACATGTATTTTTCAGTAGATGTAGTTACTAGTTACTTTTTCGGTTCATATTTTGCAAATATATGGTCTGTTTTCAAGATATGATGCATTTTTACAGATTAAATGTATAGTTAAAATTATCTCAGTCTTGAGCAATTGCAACATTAAAGTGCTGCTTACATCTTAATGCATCAATAATCCAGTAATGTATTACTACAACATTGACACATACTTTTACTTTAATAGCTTTCAGTACATTTTATTGCTTATACTTCTGTACTTTTACTTTTTGAGTGCAGGGTTTTTGTACTGACCAAAGTAAAAGTAAATACTTTTACTGTAATTTTAACACTTCCTCCAGCACTGCTTTCAGCGTTCTTTGTATTGGCATTTCTAGTTTATCTAATCTATAACAATGCATCTTATTCAAGTTTTCCTAATGTTCAAAATGTTGCTCTTACCAGTAACTATATTTTTCTAATAAATGTAGTGGAGTAAAAAGTTTCATATTCCCCTATTACAGGGGTAGAGGTACAACGTAGCACAAATGGAAATACTTATGTACCTCAAGTACCTCAAAATTGTACTTGAGTAAGTAAGTACTTAGTTACTTTCCACCCATAATAAAAGGGATTCACAGCTTACTGCAGACTTATGTCTGTGATGCGTGCTGGCTAACAGTTTCATTGTGAAATATGAACATTGGTATTAATAATACAAAAAGCATTTGATCTAAAAAAAGAAGCATCAGGAGGGGAAAAAAGCAAAATAAAAAGCAAACATCTTGAATTGGTCGAGAACCAGATGGCCTCTTTGACATTAAGAAGCCGCTTTGGCATTTTAAGAAGGCAGTCCCAGAATGATTTCCGAGGAACTTCCGCAAAGCGTGGTACAAAGCCCACAGATATTTAAGCAATATCCATAGCAATTTACTGTTTTATTTACAAACTGAAACATATGTTTCTAGACCTTTGCAGCCGCGCCCCCCCCCCCCGTCTCTCCTTATTACCACAATGATTTACTGCTGCAGGATTTCTCCCACACTATCTGATTTTTCCTTTCCTTTCTTTTTCCCTTTATCTCTGCATTTGTGTGTCTTTATCACCTCCTCCCATCACCCATCAGTCTGTGAGACTCTCCCTCCAGACCTGCCTGTTGCGTAGATGCCCTACCTTTACACTTTTTTTTCCTCCTCTGACTCTTGTGTTTCTGAGTGCGATGCTGTCTGTGCCTCTGGGACCACTGCGAGCTCGCATCTGAAACATTTTAGAGAGACACATATTTGCTGTTTTAGAGCACAAAGGGATATGCCATGGCAGAGGCTGTTTGAAGTGGCTTCACAGGGGGAACCAGAACCAGAACGAGGGATTTGGGAAACCATAAAGAAACGTTAGCGCAATGTAACTTTGGTGAATTCATCTAATCTAATGGAAGTAGGGATTGATTCAATGTGAAGGCGCACCCCTTTGAAGCTGGCTCTGTTGATATTTCTAATGCAATAGCTCTGTTGTAGAAACGGAGCATTCCTCTCTACCTTGCAGACAGTGCTTTGCTGTAAATCTGAAAGGAGTGGATGCGTGATAGTGCCTAATCCAGGAGATCCCAGGTTGACGCTGCTTCCAGTAACCAGAATTTGAAGTGTGAGCTTGGAGACAGTGACGTTTGACTCCCTGACAGGCATATCTGAAAAAATTATGTTCAAACTGATTTGTGGAGTGGGATTTTTGGTTTTCTTACAAGGAACCATGTTTGTAGAGAGTCAAAAAGGTATTCTGTTGCCCAGGCTGATGGTGTATATATCAAAACAAAGGAACTTTTGCAGAAAGAGTATCTATATTTCACCTGACAGTGGGTTTGATTTCCGTTGTATCAATGGCTCTCTATTGGATTGGTGTAAATATACAGATTTTATATTGTCATTGGGCCTCATCACCGTACATCTATTTTGTTGTCAGCGTTCAGGTGCACAGTCGTTGTTAAAAAGTTCTCCTGTAAGCATCAGTCTTGTGGCTTGATATGCTCATTTCTGAAGTTCGCGCTGAAACAGGATTTTCCACCCCCAGTGGCCACATGGTCAGCCTCGATCTGCTGACTCAGCAAGTCTTATTAGTGTTTACAAAGAAAGGGAGCCTAACACATTGAATTTGATTAGCTGACTCGGCAGCAAAAATTACTTTCATGTGTTGATTTGCTATATATAGTGCTCGATCACGTCAGCGTCTTTCTGCCTAGCTGATTGGAGTCAGCATTATGGACTTCAACTGTAATAAACTGTGTTTTCATGTATGTCATGTATAGTAACGGGTTTAACAGAAATGCAAAGATCAAATCCCTTTTTATCCACATAGAAGTTACTATCGAACTGTTCTCCTTTTGTGTTGCCCCTGTATCACATTATCACATACACGCAAAGATCATAGGACCTGCTACTTGCACATATGGACATGATGTGATGCAACCTTCAAGCAACCTTTCCCACTCACACCAGGCACACAAACACATCTAGTGTTATCTGACATCTGCCACCTTTTTTTAACTGTATGTTTAATGTATGTCCTTTGTTTCTGTGACCAAGAAACTTGGATGCCACTTTTTAATAGGGCACCCTTTAAAATGGCTTTATGTGTTGCAACTAATGGCTCCATTAACATTAACTTAGTAAGGCCTTCTAGAAAAGATTTAAACCATTAATAATAAAAACCTTTGGGTTGCCAGGCTGTGACTCGTTGGACCATATGACAACTTACCTTCTGGCGGTGCAGGATTATTTGGTCCAAAATCTTATTTAATGAATAACTCATTAGGAATTTAACTGCATTATCACCAAAGAGAAAGGTTTGTCACAACCTGGCAACCCCAAATTAGTTCTTATTAATTGATTTTAATGGATCAATAAAGCATTTGTAAATTATTATTTTCACATTAATAAAGCTACTACAACTTAAAAACCTTTTAAAAAAGGAGTGTCTTATTAGAAAGTGGTACTTTAATTGGTCTCAACTACACACAGTGGATGTCTGCTCCTAACCAACATGCACTGCTTCTTCACTGGACGTCGCAGAATAAGCCATGTTTATGCACTGCTGCTCAGTGTACACCAGCCCAGCATGCTGTATCCCCAGCTCAGCTGTGCGCTCCACTGGGACTGTTTGTAATGTGCCATGGACGAACCCCAGCACTTAACCACTGTAATCAGAGCCAGAACAGGATATTGGCTAAATTGCACATGAAAGCAGGGACATTTGAAGGAAGCTTGAGCACTAAATATTATGATAAATTACGTTCTAATACGAGAAGATAAGTCACAGCTAAACAAGAATAATACAGGCTTGCACGCAGCGGGGGAGGGAAGTGTTGCACTTTTACATTTGAAAAAATACATACGTTAAAGGTATCTATAAACATCTAACAAAACAGTCTCACCTCGAGATCAGATTGGAAATACCGTGGCCTGTCAAAAACTCGTTTTTGACTTTGATTCAAATACTGTGAATGGTGCACAGATATCATCTTCTTCCACCGGAGCCCAGAGGAACACAGACAGAAATCTCTCATGCGAAACACCCAAAGCTGATCCAACTTTGTCAAAACATTTTGTGTAAGAGCACATCATTCATAGTGAGAAGCTGATTTACAAAACTGGTTTTCAGGGCCTTTAAGGACTTCTTGTCCATGTTGGCTTATTAGTCATATAATATATATATAATATATATATATATATATTATAAGTTAAAAGTTCTATAAACACGTTTCTGTGTTGCTTTGTTGGCACATTCTCAAAAACTCAGTTTTGTATGTAACCTCTTTAAGTTTTGGATCTGTCATTTGAGATCAATTAATGAGAACACTTAATGAAATAGTTTGACATTCTGGGAAATACGCTTATTCACTTCCTGTGTCTGGATGCATGGTTAGTATGAAGCTGGACCTAGCAGCCGGTAAGCTTTGCACAAAGTCCGTAAACAGGGGAAACCAGGTAGCCTCTGTGCTAAGGTAACAAAGTCCACCTACAATTACAACTTCAACTACACTTTGATTTTTTGTAAAACGGAAATAAGCTAGATGAAAAGTGTCAGTTAAAGGTTTTTGGACAGAGACAGGCTAGCTGTTTCCAGTTTTTAAGCTAAGCTAAACAAATATCAGTTCCAGCTTCATATTTAACAGACAGAAACGAGACTGCCATCAATCAACTCATCTAGTTCTCAGCACAAAAAGTGAATAAGCGTATTTCCCAGTGTGTCAAACAGTTCCATCTGCTCGCCAACTACAAATGGCAGGTGAAGACTCGATTCTGTGTTCACTGATGGTCAAATGCTGAGCCTTTAACCTGAAAATCTACACCCTTACACAGTTTTCATTATTTGCATGTCATCCACACCTCTTGTCCTGAGCCCCCCCACTTCACCCCACCCAGCACCATCACCACCATCCCCCACATACCATGCCTCCACCTCCCCACCCGAACCCCTCTAAGTGGATACCCCACAGGAAGGGCTTCTCCAGGGGGGAAATGGGTCCCAGATGTCTGCCTTTGTGCCACTATAGGCTCCTCGGGAGGGATGGAGCCGTGAAAGGGTGGGTATGGGGTGGAGGAGGGTGTAGTGTGCTGTGTGCTAACATCAATAACAGCAACCAGGAGGGTGAAGAAACTCCCGGGGTGACGGTGAGGAGGAATGTAATGATTAGTTCCTTTTGTCAAGCCAGTTTGGATTTCCAGACGCATCGTTTATGATTGGTCATACCAGCTGAGTACGTCACCCCAACTCTTCGACCTTTCAGAATATGGTGCGGTAATTGAATTGACTGCATTATGAACTTAAAGAAACTGTTTTCCTTTTTTTCCCGAGAGAACTTCAAAAGTTTCAACATGGCTGCTCTTCAGTGCAGTATTTCAGTCAGGACCAAACCATATGGTGAAGAGACAGAAACAGACAATACATCTGACTTCTTTGATATCCAAGCAGCCCCCCCCCCCCCCCCCCCCCCCCCCCCCCCCCCCCCCCCCCCCCCCACCGCTACCACCTGTGTGTGCGTGTAAGCCAATGTATATATAGACATATATTGATATGTGTATGATCTATTTTCAGCTCCAGAAAGGGTTAATTATGACCCCTGTGGAAATAAAACGAAGACGAGAGTAGGGCCTGAGTGTTTAGTGAAACATTATGTCAAGACTCTGACAAGGAAATGAAATGTGCAACATCAATCAGCCTATGAGGACAGAGATCAAACGAGCCTCCACACTCCTGCATCTGGTTCTGTTTGGACAGCCTCACTTTTTTCCCCCTTCTCCCTCTCCTTTCTTCTCCTTTTCTTTTTCCCCTTTTCTTATTCTTCTCCCCTTTTCTCTCCCCTTCTGTTCCTCCATGCGCCACGACATTCCTGTAGGCCTACCCGCTTCGTTAGCTCATTTTTTCCATGATGGTGGCACAAAGCCATGCTTTCGCTAAAGGTAAGCGGCAGCTCCCGAGATTAGCCTCAGCAACAATGACTTCCCTGTCCCTCCACTGTCTCCACCAGAGCTCCCAATAAGCCCCACTTCTAATACCGGTTAATCCTTGAGTTGACTTAGCCTGTTATGTAAATACAACCTCACATAATTCACTGTCTCTGTCCATGGCCTTGCTTTGATGGCCAGATGAGTTGTTTTTTTCTCTTCCAAGTTGATTGAACCCAACTGGGATCGAGCTACTTTCCGTTCAACGTCCCTCTCTGAATGAAATGTAAACCAGTGCAATCACGGGGCTCATCAAAAATCTTCTGAACTGCTCTCTGCACATACGCTTCTTTAAAAGCCGCGGCAATCTCTCCCAAATTGTCGGCTAGAAGCTGTCAAGCAGCGTGTCAAGAATGATATGAGGTTTACTTACAACCCAAGAAACTTTTGTTTTGTAAGTAACACGAGTTTCTGAACATCTTCTCTCCGCAAAACATGAAAGATGCAACTACTCTCGTAAAACCCCCCAAAATAAAAAATGTTTGGAGGTGTTGAAATGCAAAGGCTACCATAAAGCATGCTGTCATCAAAAAGTACCAAATTTCTGCAGCTTGGAGCAACGGAAAACTCCCCACGAGATTTCTTTGCAGTGATCCACACATGAGTCACTCAAGTCATGACGCATGAAGGTATAAACAGACACAATGTTGGGAAACTGATTTGGATTCAAAGGTAGACTTAAGCAAGATTTAGTAATTTGTTCAAACTGTAGGTTGTTATACCTTTGTGTCTCAACAAACACAAGCTTGGACTGCGTCTCGGCATTTTCTCAAGAAGACCTGTCTGCTGTGTCATGACTGCCAACGTGTAGAAAATGTCGGTAAGTGACTACAGACCCAGATGGGTTCGTGGTGTGTAGGTGGAACATGTGTGCTCTGCCCTGAGGCCGTGGATGGCACAATTAGGTGCTCTCTCACCTCTGCAGACTGAGGTCACTGGGCCACTGAGGTCAGGGGTTATTTAGGGTCCTATCTGTGCACCCTTCCTGACCCAACATAGATGACTGGGACAGCTGATGTCAGCAGTGATGTTAGAGGTGTTTATTCACTAAGAAGTTCTCTAAACCAAGCACTGGTCAGGTGTTAGATAACGGATGACTTAAGAGGTTTAAGCAGTTCAGTGTACATCAGTGATTAAGGAAACAATTGTATGTCATAACAAACCTCAACTTGTGAAAGTATTTCCAGGATGTGTGCTTGCACAACCTCACATTTTCTCTTAGATCTACTTAAAACTACTGTGGTCAAATGGATTGTCTTTTTTTGTAGGACTTAAAAAGGAAAGAGCATAAATAGTATAATTTGTGCCATTTATAAACATAAATGCCACATCATAAAGTGCATTGTTTAACCTATAAATCTTCCTTCAGTCTTTTTTAATCTGCAGTATTTTCAATGACTCGGTCCACGTTGTGACCCGTGGTTTAACAGATTTGTTTTTATAGTGTCTGGTTATCTGCATGATAAAAACCATGGCAGGCAAACGTTTGTGTGAACTTTTTCTCATTTTAAAGGACAAAATAAGCACTGCATCAACGCATATGATTTAGGACTTTTATTATATACATTTGTTGCAGAAAAAAAACTTTGAAGAATGTGTGTTCATAAAAAAAGTATCCAGTATTAAAGTTTACACTTTTGACTGTCAGAAATAAAAAGTTTAGAGAATGCAGACACAAGGGTGCATGCGGACTGACGCTCCAGCCCAAATCTGGAACCCATAAAGCCTCAGACATCTCTGCAACATTAGACACAGCACCTCTTATTGGCTGAGAGGGCCACTTACCCCCTTCCTCTATCGCCCGCCCAGCTAACGCACACTTCCTACTTCTCTGCTTGGCTCAGGCCGAACCACGCCTTCTGGAAGTCCGTTTAGCCAAAGAGAACTGCCCGCAGGCCCTGGGTTAGCGTTTGGGTATAAAAGAGGCGGAGGTGGACCTGCCTGTCAGATGGTTTGTTGTTGTTCTGTCTGCCAGGTTGAGAGGGGAATGTGAAAGTGAGAAATTTAACAAGGTAACCAGGAAACAGAACAGCCAGAGCGACGTCCAAGCCGATGGAGCTTCAGAAGCCGTAACTTTCTTTGACGAAAGAGAAGACTTTTGTTACACAGGCTTGTCAAGTTCAAGTTTGTTGTCGTTTAAAAGAGGGCATCACAGCGCCCTGTCTTTGCAGTGGAGGTTGAAAGGTTGTTGGTGGACAGTACAATGAGAGAAGAGGTGTCCTGCACCAACTCCCCTGAAGGAGGTCTCGGGGCCAGCGAAGAGGAACTGGAAAGAGGGTCGAAGAAGACCCACCAACAAGGAAATCGAAAACGTTCCCCTTACCCCAAGAAGGACAGTCTCGGTCAGGCAGAGGAGAGCAGCACCGGCAGCCCCAACAGCCTGCTGCCATCTGGGCCGAAGAGGCCAAAGAAAAGTCCTTCGACAGTTGTATCATTGGCCCCCACGTCGCTGGGGCCCAGACTTGACCAGCCCTTTGAGGACCTCCACTCTCAACGCGTCATCGCCAACGTGCGGGAGCGTCAACGCACTCAGTCCCTCAACGACGCTTTTGCCTCTCTACGCAAGATCATCCCCACGCTACCTTCAGACAAGCTGAGCAAGATCCAGATCCTGAAGCTGGCCTCACGCTACATCGACTTCCTCTACCAGGTGCTGCAGAGCGATGAGATGGATGCCAAGCTGGCCAGCTGCAACTACCTGGCCCACGAAAGACTGAGCTATGCCTTCTCCGTCTGGAGGATGGAGGGGGCTTGGGCCATGTCCACCAGCCATTAGGATCCCTTCAAACTTCTCTCCCCCTCGTTTCCATATGTTCACCCCACCACCTCTGTCTGTGTGTGCACCCATTTCCTGACCTCTGAATTCTTTCGATCTGATCTTAACCTTTTCATCTCAAACCTTTGCGCACATTCCTGCTCGATCTATGCGCTCCGTAATGGTTCAGTCCATCTCTACACCAGTTGGATCTTTGCTACTCTCTGAGTTCACCCTGTTCCCTTCCATTGTTTCCACTTCCACTGCTCTCCCCTGTCTGTCCTAGAGTTTAGTCCAGTGCAACAAGACGCTCCACCGCAGCCCCTCAGGTATGGACAAAATATCAAAAAACACACACTTGCACAGACAGTTGTGTACAAATACTTGCACGATCGCATGCAGAAATCCTGCACACACTTCCATACTCACCATGTCATCGGCACATTGACATGTTTAATGTGACTTAGTATTTTTTTCCATGTTCAAAATAGTCTCAAGAGTGTGTCAGTACATCATTTTAAGCCTTTCAGCTCAACAAATAAATGCCGCACATGGACTTCACAAACAAAATACACAGGCAGAAAAAAAAAACACATCTACAAATCTGTGCCGGTCACTTATTAAAAAATCTCTTGAAGTACCCTGTTAAAATAAAAGCAAAGATCAACATGTTCTAAACTTTTACTTTATAAATCATTGTGAGACATACTATTATGAAATGGCTTTCTTTGGATGTCTCGATCACAGACGGGTTCAGGATAAAGAATTTAAAGAAAAATTGTTGCACAATTATAATTGTTCATAAACATATAATTTACACATTTATAAATGCTATAAGATCTAATATCTCAATAGAATCGTAAACAGTTGAAATGTGTGCGATTACCACACATCAACACATACAAAGTGGGCCTCTGTTTACATACAGGACTTGTTAATTTTCATATTTATAACTATAAAGTTTGCATTCAGGTGTGTGAATATACCATGAACTTTGTCTATATATATGAAACTTTTGACATTTTTATGCAAATCTACAAAACATTTCTCCAAGGTATATGACAATATTTTGGAACAGATCACCTAAGCTATATTATATTACAAATTAAATATCTAATTCTGATGTTCTAGTGTGAATATATTTTGTCCAAACCCATCATTTTCAGTAGTGACATTAAAAAAACGGAACTTATTTTGAAAAGTATAATATTCTGTTAATTATTGACTGATATTTAGTTGTCTGTTACATAAAACTGATTAAGTTAATAAATGTTTTGTAGCTCAGATAACATAAAGTAAATTATCGAATCAAATCGCGTGTTGGTTCTGTTTGTGAAAACTATTTTGTTATTTGTTATTTGACATTTTGTGTGGGACTCCTGCAGATGTCATTGTCAAGAGACATTTCCTGTTAAATAAAAGTAATTAATATAAATATATAAAAAATAATAATAATCAAAAAAACTAAAAACCAGATGAAAATAAATTTAACTTACATGTATAGAATATATCATGTACGACTGTAATACAAAATGCTTCACAAAATGTTATAAAAAATTACAAATGAGATATACTGCAAATAATAATTTTAAAATATTAGTAAAAAGAAGTAAAAGAAATATGAACTGTATACTCCCAGTATATGAACAAAGCTCTCTGCCTACATGTATATAAACCGTTTAGTCCTCTTATCATCAGTAACAACGCTTCTGTGAAGTCATGGCCACAATAAATAAGATCAAAATACAATTAATGCAATAGGTCCTGAGCACTGATTTAAAGAAAAAGAAATTGTGGTTGTTTCACTTTATTAACTAAAATGGTACTAACTGCACTTTATCATCATCACAATCTAAACTCCTCAGCTTTGACAGACCTCTGATGTATATAAGACAAATGTTTTCTTCCAGAATCTGTAGGACCGACTTCACACAGAGTCTGTTTTTTGTCAAACATTTTAACAGACACCAGATTCCTGCACAGGTACAGCATGAAAGGAGGAAAAGAAAGGGAGAGTGAAGAGAAATAAGTGGAGGCACATCTCTCTCTCTCTCTCTCTCTCTCTTTCTCTCTCCCCTGCAGCCTTGCCCTCTCTCCTCAGGATCTTGTATCGTGCAATCAGGCCCCGCCGGGGCCCAGACAAGCAGGAACCTTTAGATTGGAAACAGTTGTGAGGTATTAGGGAAGGTGTGTGTACCAGGGTTAGGGTCATGTGCACGGGCCTGTGTGTGTGTGTGTGTGTGTGTGTGGGTGTGTGTCTGCGCATGTATGCGTGCACTGGTGTGTATTTGTATATGTAATGAGCTTTAATTACATGTGCAGCAGCGTGCACAAGCATATGTGAGTGTTTATGTGTATGTGTATGTGTGTGTCAACACACCTGCAGATCAGTAAACAGGAATACACTCACAGATGGTGTTTCAGTGATCGTATCTCTCCCATCTCCTGGTTTTTGTTTTGTAAGGCTTACAGTTTCATTTTTGTAAAAAGCCAGCCTGAAGGTCCTTCAAAATAAAATGACAACACACAAGATAAGCATTTAAATGTAAGAAAGAGTGACAGGCTGAAATGTGACGAGGTGCAGAGGCCGTGTAGAGATAAATCTGTGCTGCAGGGAAATACACACTTTTTCATCAGGTAGATGACAGGTCTGGGTAAACACATTTCAAACAAGCACACAGACACGCACACAAACACACTGACAGATCTTTGAGCAGACAGAAATTATGACAGGCATACACACACATTTTTCACTTTTCAGGAATCAGTGAAGCACAAGTGATACTAGCTACAAGTACTACTACACAGGCTGCATACAACGTATATATACTGCACATTACATTGTCCAGACGCACACACATGCAGCCGCCGGCCATGTGCACACTGCAGGTGTTCCACTCTGTGTTATTATTGAACCTCCAGTGGCCTCTGCAGCAGACGTCGAGGGCTCCAGTCAGTGATGTGGATGGAATGCCAAGGCCCCTGCACGTGGAGCAGTGTGTCCTTGAACGCAGCGCGGTAGTTATTACCTACCACTTTGCCTGCTCTGCCTGTTATCATCAGCTCTGCAGGGGCCGACACAGAAAGTGCTAGAAATTTAAGGCCTGAAACTGACCTGAATGTCTAGGTTTAGGAGAGAGATGAGGTTAGAGGCTGAGAAACATCAAAGACACAGAGTGTGAATGTGTGCAAGACTGTGTGTGTGGTGTAATTTAAAAGTGTGTAGACATGGGTTAAATGACATGTGTAGTAGTGCATCACTCACACAGAAACTGATCAAAGATCCCCACAGAATGTCCAAATATTAAAGTTGCTGTCTCTTTTCAAGTTCCTCTAAAAATCATGCTTCTCTTTATCCACATCTCCTCTGTGTTAGTTTGTATGTTGGGTTGGACAAAATATTGGAACACTTGATAATATATCAAAGTTTGTAAATACTAAGTTTTTGTTGAGACTGTGTTAAGGCTGTAATTCATGTAGGTGTGTTGGATTGCACATCTGATATTTTGTCCACCCAACACAGTTTTTAAAAAGAAAATAAGATAATTGTTTAGACCTGGGTTTACACCATCAGTATGCTTCATTAAAAGTACAAGTATACCTACTATTTTGTACTTTCAGTGCAGAAGAAGCTTTAATATTTTCCTTGAGAGTCTGCAGCATGCGCACACACGGACATGAATGCACAGTGGACAGTTTTGTGAATTTTGATGAGAATAATTTTAGGAAGTGTGGGTGTCTGGCTCGGGACGAGATTGAGAGGATTGTTCTGTTTGAGTTGGAAAAAACAATCCTCTCCCTTCTGTTTATACTATAATCAAAATGCCTGTCACTGCTCTTTCCTCTGCCGGAACCCTTGGCTCTTATAGTGTGTGTGTTTTACAGTTTGGACCGACCTGCTGTTGGATGCTCTTGTGTGCATATTAAATCTCTGGCTTTCACTCTGGACTGATCTGGGACCAGATGTAAAATCCTCCGCGGCTCATCTGCGTTTTAAAAGCCTCATCCAGAAGTTGTGGCTTCTGATAGTTATCTTTATTTTTAGAGAGCCAAACCGTGAGCCGAGCGCAGGTGGCAGGGTTGTGTGTGCGGGTGTATATTAGTGTGACTGCTGCAATGCATATGTGCTTGAGGATGAATCTGTATGTGTTGGCCTTGCTCAGACAGCTGCAGGGATAGAGAGCCATGGAGGAATGACTTCTGGTTTGACACGTAGGCAACAAAACACCACATGACATGGGTTCAAAATGCATCAGGATCTGTCAAACATTTACGTGTGCCTACAATTCAGAGGAACAGAAAGAGAGATAATTCAAAATAAAAGTTTCAATCATTTTAAGTGTAAGATGAACAGAAAGAGTTTCCTGTAAATCCAGTGCAGTAGTGGCGGACTCCGCTGCTACCAATAAAAACTACAATATAGGGAGGTAATTATTGAATCTAAATACATTGAATGGCTAATGCAGAAAAAATGCAGACCACAAATATAATCAAAATGGGGTTTTGATTTCATGAAAGTCTTAGTTATTGTAACTTATAAAAATATTTTATAACCAGAAACAGATAAATGTGTTTCAAAAATAACTTTTGTGTAAAAAACAAAAAAGCAGATGCAAGCATTGAATAGAGGTTACCCTGCACTTAAAGCTGTCAATTTCCACATTCACTCATGTGATGGGATGACACCCACAAACACATGTCTAACTCTTTCATGCTGAACTTCGTCTCTCTGTGTGTCTTTCTTGAAGCACAGAAAGGCACACTGTAATTAGGGAGAACCGAGAAGGCTCCAGATGAAATGTTTGCTTGTTAAAACAAGAGAGGAGAAGTTAAGGAGCTGTAGGGACTTTTCCACTTTCCGCTAAACAGAAGTGTTTGTTTGTTTGCAGACACACTTTATAACCTCAACAACACATCTCAAAAAGTTACGTTTGCACAAATATGCCATCGCTTCAGAATGATACACCAGTTCGAAATGTCTTCTTATCTAGAATGTTAACTCATCTCTGTTTCTCATCTCTGCAGAAAACTGACAAATGGAATCTCTACATTCAAAGAAGAAATTTGTTCCTGCCTCACCAGACAATCCCCCATTTTTTGATCTATAAAAACACCCTTTTTTTCTCTTTCTCTGGACACGTGCTCGACTCATGACACCGAGATGTATTCTTGCAGCTTGACTCTAACAGTTTTCACTTTGTGTTTCTGAAACACCGGTGAGGAGACATGACAGTCAAGCGCTGAACATTTTGAATGATCAAAACAAGAACATAACAAACAGCTGGCCTGCGTTGACAATGAAACAAAATGGCTGCTGGTTCGAGTGCCTTGGGTAACACCGTGATAACCACCATCCACGTGACTCTTCACATCGGATGACTCACTGCCAGACAGACATTAAGATGACTAATGATAATGGCACAGTGATGGTTAGAGGGCGGTCACAGCCAATGAATGTTTACAGCTAAAATGCTAATAAGCTAATCGCTCCGGTTCTCAAAGCACAGTCTTGTGGGAAAAAGAGGAGCATGAGGAATCGCAGATCTCCTACTTTGTTGTGCTGTAGTAACTGGATAGCTTTTTGTGTATTTTGGGGGTTTTAAAGTGTATGTTTGTGAAGTTGGTGTATGCACACTGTATTACTTTAACTCTGCTCATGCATTACACTTGGCTATAATGAAAAATGTCCATGGGAAAATGTCTTAAACCACTGATCACAGTTCAGCCACTATTACTCTTCTGCTTCTTTTCACTTCAGTTAATAGTGAGCGTTGCAGAAAGTTGTATTTTAAAATGCACGAAAATCTGATTAATGTACGTCTTTTTCCTGCAGCTTTAAGAAATATCTTTGCAAACTTGCTGTGAGTATTTTTTGTACTAAACAATGCCAAAATAAAAGTGATGATGAAGTGATTCCAGCCATAGTATAGAGGATGCATTTGAAACCATAAGTAGTCCACTGTTTGATCATGTTTCTTTTGTACTGTTTTTTTTGCTTTTGATAATCTTTATTGTGTCAGCTCCTGTGGACAATAAAACGTTTCTCAATACTGTATTTGAGTGTAATCTTTTGATAATCTAAGGAAAAATGCATTACGTGTTTAGCATTTAGTAGTAATTCAGATGTGAGGAGGCTGTAGTGAATTGCTCATAAAATAATACAAGAATAAATGAATTATCTTTTTCAAATGTATATAATTTACCTTTAATAAGGATTTTTTGGGAAACAAAAATAGTAGAAAAGACAAAGGCAGACAAAAAAAAACCCAGTCATTATTTACACTGTACAGAAACAAAATGAGAGTCAGTAATGAGAAAACTGGACTTTGTCTGCAGTTTTAATTATCCAGTTTGTTAAGGCTACCCTCACACAGGTTGGTCAACATGATACTTCAAGGCACGCGGGCTGATAATTTGGTCTCTAAGTACGCACAGGGTTAATTTTTGATATCAAATACAAAAATCAGTCATTTGCATTAATTAAGACAATATCTAAGACATTACATAGGTCAGGTCACTCTCATGAATGTTCTCGTAAAATTACTTAAAGCTACACTCCTCTGTCGGACTTTCCTACATGATATGCAGCTGGAACTGCTCTGCGCTCTCTCACCGTCACTTGTTTTCACATTTTCATTACATGTACAAATATTTGACAGGTTTTGAGTTGCATACACAACGCAACATAAAGAAAGAAAGAAAGAAAGCAAACATACTGTCTTAAAAAAATCCATAGCACCGTCAATATTGTGTTAGACATGCAAAGAGCACTTCAAAGACACAGAATCTGAATGTAGATTTTTTTTTTTTTGAGAAATGAATTTGTTTATATATCCGTCCTGTACTTTTAGTTCTGTTCAACTGTTTGGATAGAAAAAAGAAACATTCACAAACTCAAAGTCTTTGAAGTTCTTTAAGCCATGCCAGTCCAGGAACGGCACATTGTTCTCATAAACTTTGGTTGGGCTTAACCTGTGTCCAATTGTACTGTGTGGATATTCAACTATCTCAGTATTATCGCTTCATCTTTACTGCTAAAATGTCGCTGTTTGGTCCGGGGGAGCAAAACGTCCCCGACAAACGCCGCTATGTCAGTGACGAACAAAGTTCAGTTCGTACTTGTTATGAAAGAAATGAAAGAATAAAATACATTTATAAAATACAGCAGGAATGCTCATCCACTGATAGAAACACTGGTCCACTTAAATACTATCTACGTTCAGAATTTAAGACCCAAGTCACTCCTACCTTCCTGAGGGCACTGTAAGTGCACTTTAAGTGTGTGATTGTCAAAAAGTCTTTGGAAGAGATTTCCTGACAGAGAAGGTGGGCTCTGCATTGTCACATATACAATCATTTCTGAGGATTCAAGTAGCACTGAGGCACCATGGGTGATTTCTGTCTTTGCTGACGTATACAGAATCTCTTTAAGGAGCGTTTCAGAGTGATTACTTTCTCCCCTGATATTGATACGACAATGACTAGATGTATTAGCTCTTCATTGTAACAAATGTCACGATGCAAACTACAGTATGTCTACACATTTAAGATGCGTTTCATCAAAGACTGCTGTGTCGCCTTTTATCTGCTGGGGAGCGATAACAATAACTGCAGTGATCTACAGTTTTGCTGCATGTGCTCGACCGACCGGCCAAGAAAGAAAGAAAAAAAGATTTAAGAAAATATGTGGACATACAAAACGATATAAAACATATGTATCTCAGTCTTCACTGTAGCTTCACTCTTACTTGATCTCGTTCTGATGTTCAGAAAAATGTGTGCCACAGGTCAAACGAATGAATATTCAAATAGGCTAAAAATAAGAGCAAACAAGATGTTTGATTGTCAACATGGCCGATGTGGCTGCGTCTCTTCCATCTTGTCCGGTTCACATTACAGAACAGTACAGTGCAAAATGATCAGAAACTTTTCCTTCATTGGATCTTTGTCACGTGCAGACAAATGACGTCATCACAGCGGGATGCGCTTTAAGTGCAGAGGATATGTCTGCTCTCCTTCTCCTTCACCGGCACGTCCTGCGGGGACGACTCCTTCCGCTCTGAGTGATTGGCTCCAGTAAGCCGAGGCAACCTCCGACCCTGCCTTCAAGGTTACGAGAGTCTGAGCGGCCTCTCGCGGGCCTTGTGGGAGTCTTCCACAAGGTGAATGTTTAAAGTTGCAGGGCTGCGCTTTGTCAAGTGTGTGTTCATGCTACATCATGTTCTCAGCTCCCACTGCTACAAGAGAGTGACGATCCTTCATTAATCTGGTTGTCTTTCTTTTCAGCCTTTTCTCAGCTCAGAGGCCAGTTCTTCTTCAGGAAAAGCCAGTTGAGCCGTCATGAGAATATGAATGTTGTTCCTCAGTGTGTGTTTGAATCAGAGTGGTCAGACTGCAGCCAGTAGTAATGCAGGTGGAGGAGTTTTTGTGAGGTGATGAATACAGTGGTCGAACTCAGGAGGACACCTGCTTCCTGTGATGTCCAAATGCATAGCTCTATGTGTGTGTGTGTGTTTGTCTGTTTCCATTGAGACTTGGTTGAAGGCAACGGACAGGAGACTCCTTCTTCAGCGGGAATCACCTTTGTCTGTTAGTTTTTCCGGCTGTTTCCTTAATAAACAAGAGAAGGATGTTACGATACACGAAGTGCGGTATTGAAATGTTGCCAAAGCATAAGATATCAAACACGATGTCGTCCCTACTTGTCAGAGGTGATAGCTCCCATCGACAGCGAGGCGATGGCGCTGATGGCCTCGCTGTCCGAGTCTCGTCTCAGCCGCCGTCTCTGCGCCAGCAGGTAGGAAAGATCCACCGTGGCGGCAGAATCCTTCACACTCTGCCAGTACTCACCTGCAGGAAGCAAGAAGGTAAAAAAAGAGGGAGAGGAGGAAGGACGGAGAAAGAGAGAAAGATTAATGGCCTCAGTTGTCGGTATTTCAGTGTTGTTTTCATCCTGAATTGTTCCTTGAGGGAAGTGCCTGTACTGCATTATTAAAAAGCAGTCCTTTGGTGTTTGATCCGCCAGTTGTAGCCGTTTGATCCAAATATAAGCACTGACTGTGATATAAACAGCCCGTGGTCTAAATATCCATGCTGATCATTTCAGAAATGTAAACTCAAATTCAATCCGTTCTCTCAGGGTCTCCAGGCCCGAGTTCTGTGACACACAGTGGAAGTAAAATCAATCAGTGTTTGCAAATGGGTTCATCTGTGAGCGTGTGTGTGTTCTGGCTGTGCATGCAACTCACATATATTTCACCCCAGGCCTAAATTATGGGCTTAACATTCTTGTGGCTTTGCAAATATTTTTAATTAATCTAATTTGGTTGGGATAACATTTGTGCGCAATCAAGAGGGGATGTTGCGAAGGTCGTGTGCCAGAGAAGTGTTTGAAGATAATTGGAGCCAGGGCGGCCGTGTGTGCGTGTCTGTCTGTGTGTGGGACGGCTGGAGGGAGGGATGGGAGACAGGGGTGTAAAGGAGGAGAGGTGGCCAGAGAGCAGGAGGGATGAGGAGACAGAGGGAGGTGCTAAGTGGAGCAATAAAAAGACCAAAGCTATAGAGAATGGAAATGCAAAAAGGACTCGACAGCTTTCAAGTGAAAATAGAATTATTTTCTGTTAATTGTAACTGATGGAATCATCAAACTAGAAACGTGGATAAAAAATTAAAAAAAAAGATTTCCCTAACTTGATAAATATTCAATAATTATTTTTTAAATCAAAATGCAAATGTTTTTATGTAAAATATAGCGTCACGGTAGTAGGAAAAGCAAACATCTGTTCAGTTCAGATTTTAAAGTTTTTCAAGTTTCTTTGGACGCCCTGATATGTTTACTGGAAACCCCTGTAACTGTAACATGTAACTGTTCTGACTTTTTGCCATCCCACCTCCTGATGTTTTTCTTGAGGTGCCTTTATTTTACGCTAAAGATGTTATGTGGAGTTTTCCTCGTCTGAATTGAGGGTCTAAACATGAGGATGCTGAAGCCCTGTGTGATTTGGGGCTACATTAATAAAAATTGACGTGACAATCCTCCTATGTATAAGCGGTGAACATGGTGGTGTAACAATAAGTTGGACCACAGTAACAGGTGTACTTCTCAAGGATCAAGGTAATTTTTTTACCATTATACAACACAAGGTTGTACAATGAAAATGAAAGTATGTAATCCCTAAATGCTAGACACACAGAACATAACAAATCATTAAAATTATATTAGAATAGAGTAACATATAAAAGTAAAACAATATTGGCCTTTACAGTAATTTATATCCATATATAAAATACACGTATACACATTTTTTGGATTTGCGTCTGGGAGAACATAAACAGCAGTAACGAGATAATGATGATAATATGGTTTTCATCTTCACATAAAAAGATATAAAGATATAAAATGTCTCATCTTCAAATAAAGCATGTACTTAAGCCAACACCAAAGAGCAATAACAGCGTGGCCAAAACAAATGATTTCTCTTTGAAGCTGTTGAAAATATATTTTTCTCTTATTGTGACATTTGAAAGGTGTTAGAGGAAGTAAAGGCAACTGAGACAGATAAAGGAGGTGGAGGAGAGTAAAGGAGAAACTGTTCAGTTGCAGGTTAGATAAAGAAAGATGGCAACAAATTTAGAGGAATAATGGAAACAGCAAGTGAAGGCAGAGAAAACCTGTCACCTTTTGACTTGTTTCTAAGTGCTTCCAACAGTAAAGCACTAGCACCAGTGCAGCCCTACAGTTTTTGCCTGTACTGCTGCCCAGCAACCCGTTCAGAACATATCTGACGAGCCTTCTAGTCAGGTTGCAAGTCTGGAATTAATTTAGAGGTAATTGCTGGTAACGGTGGATTCCCATTCTGAGCTTTGCAGGTGAGCGGAGGGTTTGCATAACTGGAAAGGACTAAAAAACATCTTCCCATGGGCATATAGGATGAAAACTGGAGTGCTGTCTTTCATAGACTATTCTCACACTGGTCAGCACATTGTGTTGCAGACTCATGTATGTATATATTTTGTGCTGCAAACCCTCTCACTGACGTGCTGCTGAGGGCTCTGGATGCTACAGGTTGTGTTGTGTTGAGATGTCAGTTCTCACCCTGAACCTGGATGACTCTCTGCAGCGACTGGACAGCATTTTCACAAGGCTTCTGGTCCAACACGGACTGCGACAGAGGCTCCACCTGGGACACAACCCAAAGTGAGTGGTTAGAGGGTGGAACATACTGTGTATCTCCACAGATACACACACATGTAAGGTACACACACACACACACACACACATCTCACCTCCATGCCCAGCAAGGCGCTGACGCAGGCTTCAGAGGCATCACAGATGGCTTTGAGGTCATGTCCCCCTTCCAGAGCCAGTACCACCCGACCCCCGGCCAGTGACATCAGCTGACGGGTCAGGAAGCCAAAACCTGGTAGAGAGCAACACACAAACACACACATACACAGGTTAAGCCAGAAAATGACTTCCTCACTAAATATTGATTAACGAGATTAAACAATTAACGTTTAAGTTTTGGTGAACGTTAGTCATTTTCCACACCAGCCTCTAACTCACAAAGCTGTTGTGAACGTTGACATGTCGGTGTCACCATAATTAGTTCAGAGTGGTGCTTCCTGCTTTGTAGATTTTTATCCACCTGAAAACAGTCTGTGAGGAATAGCCACCCTTTATAATTAAACCTTTATAATTCTGCAGTTTGTCCCAAATATTAGTTGGAGCTACCTATTAAGCTTGGTAACTGCTATTGCACTGCATTCAAAATAAGATGCAGAACAACCAGATATTGATTCTAAGGTAAAAATAGATATGTATAAATATCAAAAAGATAGATATATATGTATAAATAAGTTTGATGGATGTCTGCGAGTATGTGAATGTGTGCCACATGTGAAAGAGTGGCTGACTGAGCCTTACACTTGGCCGTGACCTTGTAGCCTCCCAGTGGTGACGAGTGTCCTTCCACAGCATCGAAGCCAGCTGACACCAGCACCACATCTGGGGAAAACTCGTGGGCAATGGGCATCACCACGGCTCTGAGGAGGGAGAGAGGAAACAGCGCGCTGTAAACCAAGTACTGTATCGTATGTTACCTTCATTCAAGCCCTGTGGCCTAGCTGAAATTACAAATCAAGTTTTCAACAGGTGTTTATAATTTGTGGAAAAAAAAAAAAAAATCAGAACTTGGATCAGTGAATACAATATAATAATGCAAGGGAGGAAGTCATTGTGGGATTGATTTAACGTAAGAACAGATTTAAAAAGATTACTTATTGTATTCAATAGAATCATAAGTTGCCTGTAAAGTAAAAAACAAAAACAAACAGAATCACTGCGTAGTGGAGGTGATTGATTTGCGACCACTAGTCCAATGTAAGACTTTTCTGGATTGTTAACTGCAGCCATTTACTTCATTGTAAACTCCATCCATTTGAAAATGATGAAAGATAAATTATCAAAGGCCTGAATGTTCCAAGTGCTTGATCTCTGTTCTCGATCCGCTGCTGGTACGTGGCCAACACTAGAAGGTGGGGTAGCGCCCAGGTGTGAGTGTGTGCAACTGTTTAAATGTGAAGCAGAGCACAGCGGAAAAAAGAGCAAGCTCTTTCCTTGATATATAAAGTTCAAAAACAAGCAAAGGTTTTAAAGAAATCCCACAACTTTAGGCAAGTGGCTGAAAGGTTTCTGTTTTTGCAAGTGACACACGTAGATAAAAATGAGACCCGTGACATATCTGGACGGAGAAGCCCACATAGTGTACACTCTACTCAGGGGAGACCACTTTCCTCGCTTCTATGCTCTCCTCCTCACTTCCTCTCCTCTCCTGCTGCCAGTTATTTAGCAAGAGCGCACAGCCCATGCCGCGTTTGATTCTCTCGCTCTCTCTCACTCTCTCTCGCAGCGGCAGTTCAAAGGCGTTTGTGTGCGTCTGGTTCCTATTAGGCGCTCGTCCCTCTTCTCACGTCACTGACAGCCAGCCATCTGGGATCCATTGGGCCTAATTACGCCGCCTTTGGATTCCCTAACAATGCACCCCCCACTTATTCTCCTCTCTTCTGCTCTCCTCTCCTCCAGTTTGTCATTCGTCAGTAGCCACCTAGCAATGCACATGAAAATATGTGCATGCACACATACATGCTAAGCAACAGGCTAAAATAAAGACATACTCATGCTCTTCCTCTGAAACTAGATTTTATGTATGTGCAGTGCTACCGGTGATTAGACTGACCTTCATTTCTGACCACCTTAGTAATCCTCCATACACACACACACACACACACACTACGTCATGACACTTAATCTCAACGCAGCTGAGCTTTCTCTTGATTGTACTAGAGTCCCACCACCACTCTCGACCACAATATTTCCCCTGTCACTAACATACACCCAAAAACAGACACACATCATCAACAACCACACTCTGGCTAGTTTTCTGTTCCATGCCGAAGAGAAACACACAGTCTGGAACACCCCGCCGTCTAAATCATGTTTTCAAATTGAATTACAGAACTGGCACCGGACTAGATACTTAATTGCATAAACGTGAACCAATGATGCATTAAATTTTGTCTGTAGTGTGTTGTGCATTTATTAGCACCACGTAATGCACAGAATGACGGCGAAGTCCACTGACAAATTATTTGAACATTTGTTTGTGTATGTTTTTACAGAAATCCCTCCTGTGCTGTTTTATGCACTTTGCTTCTGAAAACTCTTGACTATCTCGCTGCAGTTTTGCAAATCCAAATAACATTTATGCTATCACTGTGGAAATTTTTTGCCTTAATTAGATAGTTGACAGTGGCAGTAAACATGGGGTTGTTCCCCATGATGACATGTGACAAAAGTCTTCGGCCGGATATGCACCCCGGACATCAGAGCTACATGGTATGTGCCTCAAACCACTGGACCACCAGGAGACTCCTACAAAGAGCTTTGATACAGGACAAAGTTGCTAGGGGTAACACACAATACAGTACAGTACTACAGTGTGGTTAACTGAGGAAGTTTTGCACATGAAAACACTTGCCATTTCCCAAACTGGAGGAAAAATACCAAAACCAGACGCATTCTCAGGAAAAGACTAGTTGTTTCTTAATTAGCATCCAGTGCTCCAGTAAACACTGGACTTAGTGTTTCCGAGCCTGCCTATTGGCTCTATGGATTTTGCCAGTATGGGTTAGCTCATTAGCATCTTTCCTTTGACGAGGGGCCCACCCACTGTGTCTGCTGCATGCAGAATTGGGTAGAGCTCACATACTGTTTAATCATCTGGCGGCTAGCCAGTGTTGCTGACGGAAACACTCTTTCAGTTCATAGTAGTGCGGAGCAGAAACTTTATTCATTCAGGAAAAAAATAGCTTGAATGAAATGAAAAATGTGGTGAGTGCAAAGGTGTTTCACTAACACATCAGTGTTTGGTTTGTTTTTATAGCGTTGCCATATCAATGTTTCGTCCATTTGACATAAATTGTTGACATTATTAGATTACTGCCAACCATTTTTTTCTCAGAGGAAATCAGGAATCAGATATAAAACCTGCTTGAGATAATACAAGATCCGACATTACACTATAATTTATTGTGAAGGTGGGCGTGGTTGGCCTTCAGGTGCAGGTGGGAGAGGTGGGAACGTGGCTGAGGTGAGCAGTGCCAGGGAGAGAACTATCTCAGCTGCTGCTTGTTGTTTAGTTGTGCTCTACGTTTAATGCAGTAGTGTGCTGGACCTCAGATGTCTACTGGTCTGCCTGTTTTACACACAGGCAGCCGAAGTGTCTGGAAGTGACTGCACTTGAAACATTGTCGGACTGTAACAAGGACTGTATGGGAAGAGACCAGCATGAGCGAGCGAGCTGTGAAGCCAGAAGCTCGGCCTGTACAGATGAATTAATGTTGGAGAATGTGTGAGTGCACAGAGGACCAAATAAAATGTTTGAGACATAACATACTCCTGTGTCAGTGTCTGTGCTTTGGCAGTAGCAATAGACACCTGCTTACACTGAAGAACTTTGATAATACAGTAAAAAGTATATCTTACAGGTGTTGCAGTGAAGATGGGAAGTGGGTTTCAACCAGAAAAATAATGACGTTTGTGTTCCTGACACACACACTTGTGATTCACATTGGTGAGAATTTTCCTCATGAAAGCAAAGTGCTTTCTGCCTTTTCTTGACCTGGCCATGTTCTGCAGTCATTGTGTATCTGGTGGTTTTATTAGCTATACTAGCTTACTAACTGTGTAACTAAGTGCTTCACTGATGGCATACAATCACAACCTTGACAATGATGGAACTCATTCGATTGAAAGCTGACTAGCAAATTATTGTTTTGTGTGGGAGTGAAGAGGGGCATCTATCTATTTGACTGGACTGAAATGCATTTGTGTTGTCAGCAACACGTAGTGACCTACTGGTAGCCTGCAAACTGTTCTTTAATATGTAAACAACTAATCGTTGCATTTTAAAAAGTTGGCTGCTGACCCTTCTGTCACAGAGCTTTCAACCCCAACTTGAACGCATCAGCCCGGACACATGTCACTGTCATGAAACTAATTGATAAGGTATAAGATACCAATGTAATATTCTCAGTGGTGGATAACTTATGGTGGCCTCTGAGGTACTGAAACATACTCACCAATATTAAAACCATGTTATGCTTTTGTGAATGGTCGACAGTGATGTATGCAAATGTACCTAATTTGTAGCAAATTGGCTTGAAAATGCCACAACACCAGAACAGTCCCTTAATTTTAGATTTTAAATTGTCAAGCACTACAGTATGGAATGAAATATAATGTGGCTGATAGAGACAGGTTGAGCTCAGTCTTTACCTGAATGCAGCCAGGTACTCGGCGTCACCCATGGGGGGGTTCAAACCCCCTGTCCATGCTACATTCACAGTGAAGCCCTCGCCTGCACCTGCTCCCACCTGGATGGAGGGAGAGAGAGAGAGGGGAGAGAGAGAGTGAGACTCTGGGAATGTCAAGAAAGTTAATGAGTCCCAGTGAAAGTTGAGAAACTGCGTGACGATGACAGATTTGTGTCAAATGTTCAAAAAATCAGCATGCCTGTTGCAAAACCTTGCATTGCAGCAATCGAGGAAAAGTGACTGAATGTCTTTAAGGCAACACCAGGGAGTGATTATGATTCCTAAATGAAAGACGGATGGCTATTAATTCAACACCCCTGTCCCTCCATTTTGATTTTGATACAATTTGTCAAATGGCCTTATAAATCACTCTGAGCCACAACAGAGCTACACCCGTTTATGATTCCCAAGCTTTAGGCTACAGCTATACTGGGAAATATTTCACATTTGGCAACTGTTGCCTGACATATAAAAAACAACGCATTAGAATCACATTCGGTATTTTGTGAAATGTTCTATTTATATATTGAAAATATATTGTTTGTATATAATTGGAATGACTCTCTGCTGTGTGTTTTGTATATGGAAGTTTAATAGGTTTGGTATGTATGACACATCTAATAAAACATACATGGTATACTACTGTCAATGATTTTAGTGAATTCTTTTTAGCTGTATTGAGATTGGCGCATCCTCCCAAATGCCAGGCAGAGTCAATGGAGGTTCTCTTAGTTTGACCTCACATATTTGGGCCAGAGAGTGAACTGAGGCCCGGATCTTGGAAAGAAGTTTTAAGGATTCCTCTCTCTTTGTAGTCCTGCTAGCAGCCATTTAGCTGTTCTCTAAGCCCTTCACCATCAGTCAATGTGTCAGTTTGAGGGGAGACTGAAGAGGTGAATTGACATACTCTTGGCAACAAAGCGTGGTAATTTCCTTTGTGTGTGCGTGCATGCGTATGTGCGTATGGGTGTGAGAGGATGTTTGAAAGAATGCTGACGAGCATCGCAAAGCGTCTGTCTCCATTCTTCTCTCAGTGGACGGGATGTTCACAGGGCAAACGAAAAACACATGAGGTCTCCTGTCCTCTGCCAACTGGTAATGTACCCGCATGCACACGCACGTGCACATGGACACACACACACACACACATGGACACACACACACACACAATTCCTGCTATTGCTCAAAGTCTCTTGCGCTCCTCTCTGTCCTCTTTCTCTCTTTCATGTTTCAAGAGTTGCTGGACTGGATTAGGCCTTCACTGGTTTCTGTGTGGTGTTCTGCACTCTCTGTTATGGCTATGACATCACACCCCTACCCCATGGTGTGTTATATACCTACACGGGGGACAGCGAGACTCCAGAGGTTTACCACACTGCTCAACAGAGGTTGAGGGGCCACTTAAGGCAAAGCCACATCCAAGCCAGCAGAGCGTTTTATGTACCGTCCCTCATCAGGGGATTTTATGGGAAAACATTGACTATTTTATCCTCATTATTGTGGGGGAGGATGGGAGAATAAGAGGAGGGGATGTGGGGGATTGAATGGGTGGTGGATGCCACCGTGGGTTGGGGTCAATTCATCTGACTGGGGATAGTCATCACACTTGGTTTCTGGTAAGACCGCAGGCAGAATTCATAGGCATCACAATTTCCTGTATTCAAACATAAGCATGCAATTGGACTGTACACATCCTGTTGTGAAGCTCTGATCCAAAGCCCGGACGTAAACTAGAACTAGGGAAATAAACAGTAGATACACAAAATCAAAGTGTGATAGGCTTACGGTGAGTTCACTGGATAAATGCATTTGCAGCATTTTCAGCTAATATGATATTCTAAATTGTAAGTTATTTATGTTAAGCCTGAAAAACACTAAAACTATAAGAAATTTGAAATGACGCTGAAAATTCTTTTGCGGATTAAACTCGCAGACGAGCGCTTTGTGTTGGGATTCATATTGTAACGAGCTCAAGATCACATTGCTGGGATTCCAGTGGTGTAAGTAAAAATAATAAGTTTGATCTAATTGTGACAGCTCCGACTGGTCTGAGGCCCAATCATTGGCAAGATATTTTAATCCTAAACGCCTGTACGCTGCAAGATAACATATCCATATCGTTCCATTTTTTTTCTCTCCCCACGCAGTTCAGACTCTGCGATCATGAAAATCAATCATGACCAAATTGAGGTTATAATTGGGGCTTTAAATCTTGTAGATTATTCCTGGATTTATTGTTACAATAATTCTCCCTGTTTTGACAAGTATATGCTAAACACAAGGCTCTTAAGCTCCCTAATGTCCCACTGGAATCACGTAATTACCAAATATTTCTATGCCAACATATCTATCTTCACAAGAGACATGGGTGGTATTTCTATGAACTCTGTATCCTTAGAGAGTAAAATAACAAATATTTGTATTGTATATCCAGAATCTACTCAGATCATCTACTCTACGAAGAGAACCAGTGTTATAAGCGTGCTATTTTCTCATGTGTTGTTCTCAAGCTATCGTGTTCACAAGAATCAAGGTACATGCAGAGACACACAAAGACCCAGAGATCACCATGACAACACAAACAAAAGCAGAAAAACACCGCACGGCGGTGGAAGACTACCCACCTCACTGGGGTGTCCACTACCAGGAAAGAAGTTGCCGTCGTCATAGCGGTGTAGGGAGATGTACAGCACATTTGGGTCATTATAGAAAGCTTCCTGGGTGCCGTTGCCATGGTGAACATCCTGGACAATGATTGGATAACAGGTTAGAAAGTTGCCAAGGACCCTGCAGTAGGTATTTCACACGTGAATAAAACCTTGACGGATTCACATATTTGTTCACTGACTGAAAAATCACAAAAAACGTTATAAGAACTTCATTGTCCTTCTTCTAAGTATAAATAAAAACATAAAATGCAGAGAGCAAGGTCTGTAAAACCTTCAACAGCAAATCATAGAGGTTTTTTGATGAAGCAGGTAGTAATTATTGTTTGATGCAGCAATATGTCAGCTCGGCGTGCGTAAAGACATGATGCAGGCTCATATACACACACATGGTGAACAGAGACAACCACCTGGCTGTGGATCAGTCTCTGCATATGTGCGGGTGCGTGTTCATATGACAGTGTGTATGCCTCAGTGTCAATTCTAAGCGTACGTGACAGTTGAGATCACACATGGAGACCAGAGATAACGGTGCCTAAATGAACTAAATGACAAATAGGAGTGCTACTGTAGGGGGCCGCTCTGCTTCTGGGGCCTTGCTTGTGGCCGCGATACATTTGTGTGCCTGTGCATGTGTGTTTTTGTCTGTTTATTCCGGTCCATGTGGGGACCAGGTCACGCAGCCCTCACCCAGTCCACGATGAGGATCTTGCTGACGTTGAGTTTGTGTTGGAGCTGTTTGGCAGCGATAGCCACAGAGTTGAAGAAACAGAAGCCCCTGTGGACAAACAGACAGGAAAAGAGGCAGCCACATGTGTTTATCAGGACATCTTCAGCAAATTAATATCGTAGAATCACCATATGGACCTTAGGAACCTCTAAGACGTTTCTCCAGTTCTGTTGTGGCTATTCAGTCCAGGTTGTGGCAATCACAGCCCTGACTTTAATGTGCAAGTCATGGAGAGAAAGTCCTGCCAGGCAAACATTTACTGCGAAATATATGACAAATGAGGATGTTTCATTTCAAGTTGTTTTGTATTTCATCCTCCACTGCTGACAAACAAAAATGGCTTCTCACATTAGAACATTTATGCTGAGTCTAAAATCTTGCACTCCCGAGAAATGCAGAACCCGCACATTTTGTGACAAACAGAAAACCAAGCTTATCATAAAATTGACTTCACATTTTAGATGATAACATAGTGTAAATAGCTGGCAGGACGTGTGAGATGATTTCAGAGAAATTAACTCACAACTTGGCGCAGCAGTTCCCACAACACTCACTGTCTACAGAAAAGGTATGCAAAGAAAGTGTTGATGTATGAAAAACAATGGAGGAATGTTGGAAGCAGCAGTGTCAGCATGGGTCGTAAACTGAGTGCGTGCGTGTGTGGACGTTATATCATATATGCTGTCCAAACTCTGCTCATCAAGAAAAGTCATTATCGTCCCATAAATAACCAGTGAGAAGCACTGCTGAGCACACACACACACAGTCCCAGCTGAATGTGGTTACTTACACAAATATGCACGTCCACACAAATACACACACAAGCACAGTTCTTTGCATCTAGGTGCTTTGCTCTGTGTCTTGAAAGTTTAAAAGAAACTGAGCAGAGGCGGTAGTTAGAAGGTAGGTAGAATACATCACACAAACTCAGACACACACACATTAAGACAGAGAGACATAAGCTCTCTCACACACTCTCTCTCTCTTGCTCAGGAGTGTAGCTGATCTGTAATAAATCCTTTGAAACAGAGACCTCCTGGCTCCTGGTATGTATGTATATGTGTGTGTGTGTGTGTGTGTGTGTGTGTGTGTGTGTGTGTGTGTGTGTATGCTGCTGTACTTACAGAGGGGAGGAGTGGTTTGCATGGTGTCCAGGGGGCCTCACTACTGCGAAGCCATTCTGTGAAAGGAGAGCAAAAACTTTAACACCTTGCTGCTTTCAGCAGCCACCACAGCCCACATCTTTAAGCTTACACATGGTAATGGTGTTGTATATGCTGTATGTTAAATTCTGCAGACCAAAACGTTACTATACTGTATAATAGTTGTTTACCCCACAGATCTGAAATTCTTTAGAAAGCACATGGTATTTGTTGATAAGGTATTTGCTAACAAATACACACCTTCAGCTCTCCCTGTGCCACCTTCAGTGCCAGGTCTGTGACACATCCTGCAGCAATACGGGAAGCTGCTGATGTGTGAAGTTCATTCCAGACTGTATCGATATCTACCTGTAGGTAAAACAGTGAGGAGATATGTAAAATCAGTTCAAAAGTCAGCCTCAGATGTAAATTGACTTCTGTTTGAATGGTTAGAAAGTTTCTGCATGTTTTTAAAAATTATTTTTTTGTTTTTTATGATTAGTTTAACAGACTCATCAAACCTGGACTTTCAACCCATGAAAGATTTACTGAAAGCCAGTCAGGCCAGATTGCAGATTTTTACCTGAAAACCTCAGCTCGCAGGTTTACCACATTTTATTTGGTCTAGCTGCTCGGCCAGTAAGGAGTTGACTATTTGCAGTTCTGTCTACGAGGATTCACGTTAATCAAACTAGATCAAGTTTACTTTTGACTGCACTTCCTTTATTCTGATACACTAAATGACAGGAATAATTAATCTTTAAGTGTATAAAAAAAGAAAAACCTGACAGTGGACATTTAACTTCTGTGGATACTAACAATCGCTGAGAGACTTCTTTATTCCCCATCCACTTTGTCTTTGTTGCATCTATTGTCTTTATAAACCTTGTCTTGTGTTTCAATGTTAGTCCATGTTTCACAACTCACATTGGTGGTGTGCTGCGGTAGGACAATGAAATCAAAGGAATTTTTCTTTCTCTTTTCTCTTTTATCATAGACTTTGCCATCTTGTTCCAATCACCCCTCTCCACCAGAGCAGCCAAGGGCCCGGAAATCCAGGCAGATCAGTCGTCTTATCAACTGACACCCAGCCCCCTTCTTCTTTTCCTACCGCCTCTCCTCTGATTGTGCTTCGACGGTTTCTCATAGGCATTGTCTGTGTTTCGCCATATCGGAGGAGAAAACATCTTTAGGTCCTTTTTTATCATCATTCTCTCATAGCCCCTTGTGAAACTGAATCTATTATGATCCCTTCCTACACATTTTATCTTCCTGAGTTCTCAGCCCATGTTTGCCCACACCCACTCCCTCCAAATAAAATCCAGTTTCACTGGCACGTACCCCTCCAGCAGCAGTTTCTATGTATACCCCCTTTCTTCCACATTTCACCTTTGTACAGCCTTTGATTTGCCTCTGATTGCGTTTCAAAGTTACCTTAGCCAAAAACAATAGCATTAGCAATTTGTAGCATTATTAGCTTAATTGTGTAATGAGGCATAATCAGCCATGTAATGTTTGCTGTTCAGTAATGCAATTAGATAAGTGGAAAGATTCCCACATGACTTGTGTTTTAAGGGGGTCTGTGAAATCTGTGCGTGTGTATGTGTATGCGCGCGTGGCACTCACCCCAACTCCTCCACATGGTAACATCACGAAGATCCGTTGAGATAAGATTCCTGCAGGAAATAATTTATGGCATTCAGCTGTCATGGATGTTTATATTATTAGTATTATTATAACAGTATAATTATTGCTTTTTCATCATAATTACCAGCCAGCTTGCGGTTGTCCAGCTTGAGGCGGTTGAGCGGGTTGGTGCCGAACAGAAGCACATGCTTCTCAGAATGGACTGACTGCAGCTCCTCTAGAGTGGCCTTCCTACTGCGGATACGCTACACACACACACAGACATATTTACTGCATATAATACTGACTCTGGGGGAATGCAACTGCCAGTATGTGTAGTGTATGTGTGTGTGTGTGTGTGTGTCTGTGTGTGAGCTATACCTCACACTGGCTCCTGAGACCTCTTTCATGGAGTCTGGACCAGATGCTCTGGACCCTCCCAGCATGCTCAGGGTGGCGGCTGTTGTCCCCACAGGTACACTGGTGCTTTTGCATCTGAGCGTCATAAACAAGACCTAGGGACACACACACACACACACAGACACACACACACAATCTCTTAACCTTATTTTCCTCCTTCAGCATTTCATGATCCAATTGTACATGACTTGTAACCAAAATACATCACCAGGTAATGATTCATGGCTCATATTTTCGTCATTACAAAGGTGGCCCTCACCTGTGGTGAAGCGTAGCTGGATGTCTGCAGCAGGGCTGGTCAGAGATAGGGAAGGTATGGTGGTAGGTGGATGTTGAGGAGGAGGCAGGGAGGTGGAGGCTGGGGAGGACTGGGTCCGAACCAGAGGCTGGTGAGGCCAAATGAGAGCAGGTACACCTAGAGGGTCCAGCTGGAGACCTGTTCTAAGGATCACCTGCCTCTGTGGTTCCAAGGTCAGTGAGTAAAGAGAAGAACAGGCGCATTCATCAGCACCAGCACACGGCAAAACCTAACTGGAGTAAACCTCTACATAAGTCAAATGCCTCTCTTTAGTACACTGCAACTACTCATTATTTGGTCAATTTAACACTGCTTGTCTAGAACAAGCAACTGATGAAGAAAAGTCAGCATTGCCAAGTATGCTGCCACAATAATGTTCTCGTGTGTGTGTATGTATAATATATATATACACACACACACACACACACACACACACACACACACACACACTGTATATATAAAGCTACAGCGCCCTCTGATGGCTTAAACTAGTGAATTCTTGTACATTAGCACAGGGGATGCACGTTTACAAAGGTAGACATGATCAATAATTCAATTAAAAACAAAATTCTAAATATTAAACAATTTATTGGAGGGCATAACATGCATGGCCTGTGAATCTGGTAATTGATCATCATCAGTACCATCAAGGTGCACAAAACAAACAGTTATGCTACTGAGGTCATACATCAAAATACTTCTTCTTCCAGTACCAAAAAGAATATTAAAGCACTAAGGAGATTTTCTTTTAAGGAAAAGTCATCATTCCTTGGGAAAGCTCTGTGTGTGTGTGTGTGTGTGTGTGTGTGTGTGTGTGTGTGTGTGTGTGTGTGTGTGTGTGTGTGTGTTTATATTATTACCTGACTGAGAGAATGTGAGGGTTCGATCAAGCTCTCCCTTGAAGAGGTAGTGGACTCTGTGTCGTAAACTGAGTCTGTGCTGGCAGTGCTCTGTCTCCTGCAGTAGCTGTCTTCACACACTGAGCCCGGTTCTGATCCACACACGGATCCTGGCCCTGAACCAGATCCTGATCCGATCTCCTCCAGGTCCATCTCCTCCGATGGGATCTGTGTCAGACGAGGCTTCTTAATGGACTTGCTTGTCGGCTAATATAAGGTACAAGTTTTACATTGTTTACAAGTCTTACAGTTGCTGAATCTCTTATTAATGTGCATTTGCGTACAACTGACGATAACAAATTATTAGACCCACCACTGTCAGCATTAGAACTAACTAGTTTGTTCAGCATTATAACTAACTAGATTGTTCATTTGTGTGCAGCATGCTAGTGTCCACGCCTGCGCCATCTCACCTTGCTCAGCTGTGCATTCGGCTTGAACCTTTCCAGCCCGCTCTTGTAGTACTGCTGGGTCAGGTGGGGCTGATTGTGTGAGTGATGGCTGGTATGCAGAGTAAGGGGCGAGTGGCTGTAGGGCGGAGGCTCGGAGCGTGTTCGCTCCAGGGGTCTGTGGGAGGGCAAAGTGACCAAGCCTTCCCTTCTGGAAAGGTGACGCTGCTGCTGGTGAGGATGCTGCTGCTGCTGCTGCTGCAGGAAAGGAATGGAGCTCAAACCAGGAACTGCAGAGAGGAAGAGACACGAGAAGCAGCTTAATAAAGATGAGGGCAGACAGAAGAAGAGGAGGTATAGGTACATGGGAAGGCAAAGAAGAAGTGGAAATGGAAAGAGAATTATCGGATGTAAGGAAAAAAAACTGCATCACCATCCAGAGCCGTATAGAGGGCGCCCTAGTCCTATTTATAAAATTCAGGCAAAAGAAATGTAGTACAAGACAGAGGGTATAAATGTTCCTACAGTCTCTGATTTAAAATGTATAGACAGCAAACATTTTGCCTTGTTTTAGCAGAAGAGCAGGTGTTACATCACACTGATGGCTCTGCTCCACTTATGTTAGCATTGCTGGTGAACCAGGACGCACAACACCAGGACCCTTAACTTGCCTTATTATTGATTTCCTTTGTTACATATGTGCTACAACAAGTTAAAATGTCTGTAAAAGGTTTATTATTAGTGTTGTACTGTTCCTGTTACGTGTTATATACAGCTTGTATGTCAACGCAAGTAAACAGCCAGCCAAACTCAATTTTCACGAGCCAGGAAGTGAGTGCCTTGCTCCTTTATTGACTTTGTTCTTCATGCTTGACAGGTGAAAACCTATGAATGAAACTGAAATAAACGAAAGGCAGAAAATACTTATAATGTCTCTTTGATAACAAACAAACAATAAAGTTGCTGTATGGCTACAAAACAGCTGGCCAACAAGAGCTAACACTAGCCACCCATCCATCCATCGTCAACCACTTATCCTGCGTACAGGGTCGCGGGGGGCTGGTGCCAATCCCAGCTTACATTGTGCGGAAGGTGGGGTACACCCTGGACAGGTCGCCAGTCCATCGCAGGGCCACACATAGACAAACAACCACTCACACTCACACTCACACCGAAGGACAATTTCGGAGACACCAATTAACCTAGCCTGCACCCGGTAAGACCCTTGCTGTGAGGCGACAGTGCTAACCACAGTACCACTGCACCCTCCCCAACACTAGCCATTAACCAAATTACATGCAAATTATGTTTGTTTTAACAACACGTCTCCAGGTTGTAGGTTTCGATGTGTCCTGTGCCACTTGCATCTTGGGTGTAGAGTGCTAATGTATTCATTCCTCCAGCGGTTCCAGAATTCATTTGCAAGCACTTGCACTTGTCTCCACTGGCACTTCAGCAGATCTTTTTCATCGAAGGTTCCTGGTGGAGCAGATAGCCCTGGCTTTTGGGAGCATGCAGGGGAAAGTAAGATTGGTGCCGAGGGATCCGATGAGATAGGTACCAGTGGCCTTGCATTGATTATTGCTGACACCTCTGCCAGAGTACAAAGCACCTCATGTGTCAGATGAGCTTGTTTATTTTGCAAAAGAATGGAGTCCAAGATTCTGCGTGTCACGCCGATCATCCCACACTCCTCCCATGTGGGATGCATGTGGGGGATTGAACTCCCATGTGCAGCCATTGATTTGGAGATACTTCAAGATGCTGGTCCGCTTTGCATCAGGATGTCCCATGTCCAGCCCCAAACTAGCAGCAACAAAGTTGGTGCCACCGTCCGACCTGAGCTACTTTGCTGGGCCTCTAACTGCAAAGAACCTTTGCAAGGCATTGATGCAGCTGGCAGTATCCATGGATTCCATAACTTCGATGTGTACGCCCCTGGTACTCATACATGTGAACAGTATGGCCCACCTTTTGCTGTGCACCTCCTCGAGTGCGTCAAGTGACCACTGTCCACGGTCCAAATACATCCAGCCCCACATAAGTGAAAGGTGGAGATGTGTTAAGCTGCTCTGGAGGGAGGTCAACCATCTTCTACATTTCTAGCTTGCGGCATGTTACACAGTGAGGGATGAGAGAACTGACTAAACGTTTGTCTGCGACAATCCACATTCCTGCGGCCCTAATTGCACCTTCTGTAAACAGCCGCCCCTGGTGATTCACTTCCATGTGATAATGTTTCACAAGCAGTTTGGTTACATGACTTTGCCTCGACAGGATGATAGGGTTTTTAACCTCTGATTCAAGGGAAGCATGTCTGAGACGTCCACCGACTCTCACAGACCATTGCTCATGTAGGGGTCAAGGTTCAAGATTGAACTTGAACTAGACACTTCTCTGTTTACTTGAAGAGCAGCATACTCATCTGGGTATGTGTCTCTTTGTACAATCTTATGGATCAAGCTCTTGACAGCTGCAAGTTCTTCAGGTGTACGAGGCTTGCTGCATTGATGCCATCCTTTACATGTGTGCTGTGACGTGTCTGTGGAGCCTGACCTGTGAGAACGTGCCTGGTGAATCAAGAGTCAAACTGCTCTTAGCAAGGAGTCCCATGTGGAAAAACGCTCAAAACGTTTAGAGGTAAGTCCCCCGGCTTCGATTTGGGTAGCGAGAGTTGTCACTTGCGGTCTGACTTCCACATCCATTTCGGGATCTAATAGTTCGAACAGTTCACATGCTTCAGGCTCCGGAGGCTTGTTCAAGAAGTCAGGACACTTGAACCACATACTATCCATAAGTTGCAATGCAGTTACAGATCTGGTGACCAAATCAGCTGGGTTCTGTTCTGAAGGGACATAGTGCCACTGCTTGGGGGAAGTCGTCTGGCGTATACGATGCACACGATTATGTACAGATGTAGCCAAGAATGACTCTGCTGTCACAGTAGAACTTCACAGCATCTGGCTTGTGGTCCAGTTCCTCCAAGATGAGCTCCGCCATCTCGACCGCCAGAACGGCTACACAAAGCTCAAGGCGGGGAATTGTGGGCTCTGGTTGCGGTGATAGTTTTGCTTTTCCAAGCACAAATCCCACTTCACAATGACCCTCTTCAGTGACAGCTTGTACGTAAACTACTACCCCTATGGCCCAGATTGAGGCGTCAGAAAAGAGACAAAGCTCTGTGTACACAGCTCTTGAGTGACATCTCCACATAGCAGCGGGGTACATGGAGGCTGCTCAGCTCCTGGAGTGACACTTTCCACGCTTCCCATTTTCTCCTTTTCTCTTCAGGAAGGAGTGAATCCCAATCCTGTCCGATACTGGATAGCTCTCGTAACAACAAACGGCCTTGAATTGTCACCGGCACTGCCAATCCCAAGGGGTCAAAGATGCTATTGATGACTGATAACACCCCACGGCGGGTGTAAGGCAGGTCTGTAATGGCAACTTTGAATGTAAAGGTATCTGTGCTTATGCCACAGCACAAGCCCGGGCTCCGTTGGGTAGGCAGAGTTTCATTGTGAAGACCCAAATCCATGATGTCAGTTCTTCAAGTTTGAAGGCCTGCATAACGTCAATGCTGTTTGACGGGATTTTAGGCAGTTTCAGGTTCGACTCTGCAAGTGATTCACAAGTAAGCTTCAGTAGGTCTATAGCTGTGGACTCCGTGGGAAGCGATATGAGTCCGTCATCCACATAGAAATGTCTCTCAACAAACTGCCGTGTGTGAGCTCCATACTTTGGCTCACCCTTCTGAGCAGCTCGTTGGAGACAGTATATAGCCACCGCCGGGAATGGGCCATTTCCGAAGATGTGCACCCGCATGCGATATTCTTCCACCTCCTTGGTCAAGTCGTTATTTCTATGCCAGAGGAATCTCAAATAGTTTCTATGGTCATGTCTCATCAGACAGGCATAAAACATCTGTTGGATATCAGCTGTGACTGCAATGAGGTCCTTCCTGAACCGCAGCAACACTCCAAGGAGAGTATTATTCAGGTCAGGACCCGTCAGCAGCACAGAGTTGAGGGAGACACCATGTTGTTGGGCACTAGAGTCAAACACGACTCTTATTCAAATCACCTCGATCTCAAATAGGTGGAAAAAATCAGAGCGAGCCAGTGAGTGGTTGCTCTGATCGTCAAGTATGGCGTACATCTTGATGGAGCGTTCCGGTTGGCCTTTAGACAAGACTCGCACCAAGCACACCTTTGAACAAGCATCTGGTTCTGACACAGGCGATAGAGGAGTGGGCTTGGAGGTGTCAGGATGCATTGTAGAGCAGTGTCTTGTTCTTTTAGGATGTTTTTTCATTCTAGTAATGTTTTCATTCTAACCAGAGGATGAGTTTTCTTGTGAAAAGGACAGTATTGAACAGGATCACTGTCTTTGCCCTCAGTCTCTGCTGTACTTGTGGGGCCTGCGTCAACATCTGTCTTTTGAACGGATACAGCAGTCTTGACTCCGTAGTGCTTTGATAGTGTTCTCTTGCTTTTGCTGCAAAACTGACTGCTGGTTGACAAGACGAAGTTTGGGTCATTTCTTGCCTTAGACTGGCCACTGACAAAGTTGGCAAAGAACGAAAAGGAGGGAAAGGTTACTTATACTGTTCCTTATACTGGGAACCAGTGAGGAGCCATTTATCCTGTAGGCCCGGAGGCAATTTTTCCACTATAGGCTTTATCCCACGAGGAGTATCGAGGTAGGCAAGGCCAGGGAGATATCCATCATTTTTAGCAGCCAGAAGCTCCATAAGAAGATCACTAAGCTCTCTTAGTTTTATGTTGTCTTTAGTGGATAATCGGAGGAAGCTATCCAATCTTTTGAAGAGGGCGTCTTCTACTACTTTGGGTGTTGCGTAACATTCTCGAAGTCTGTCCCAAGAAAGCTGGAGCGCATCATGAGGATTGGTGACATGAACAACACGTATCCTTTTAACATGGTCTGATGACTCTTTACCAAGCCATTTTATCAGGAGGTCCAATTCTTCACCATATGTGAGCCCCAAGCCCTGTGTTGCATTGAGGAATGAGGACTGCCAAGCCCTAAAATTCTCTGGTGTGTCATCAAATTTTGAGACCAGTAGACACTAACTCTCTACATGCTAGAAACATGGCAAAGTCGATCATAGGTTGGTTGTTGGCATGAGGAGTTTGCTGACCATATTGTCTGTGAGGGTTATCTGGTGTCCTAGACACAAGTATGTGATCAGTTTCCTGTGTGCTCATTCACTGTGGATGTGAAGATGGCATTCGTGGGCTTTTTCTCCGCGTCCACAAGTGATGTCTGCAGTGTGAGATTTTTGACACAATGTAAGATTTCGTTGTGCAGCGACGAAGCGGAAGCTTGAGTATTGAGCTGTGTTTGATGTTGTACATACTCTTCTGTTCTCTGTTGGACAACACTTGGCAGGACAGTGCTCCTTACACTTTGTGCGTCTTCAAATTTCATAGCTACCTCAGCTTTTACCCGAGCAGCTTCTGCTTCCCTTTCAACCTCCAAAGCTTCCAAATCGGCGTCCAGCGTAGCCTTTTCTAGATCTAGCCTAGCTCTCTCATTTTTGATTTCCAGACGGTTTTTAGCGTAGGCCATTTTGGTATGTGCAGCTTCAGCTGACGCTCTGGCTCTAGCAGCAGCCTCAGGGACAGAGCACTTAGAAGAAGATGTGCGTTTAGAGCTGGCTCTTGATGCCGCCTTGACATAAGACTTGAAAGAACCTGCACTCTTGAGGATAGCTTCCGACTTAACCTTTTCATCTTTGACACTGGATTAGGGGTCCATGGCTGTGTAACAAATTTTTCTTGCACCCACTGCTGGTGTGGCTTTTCACTGTACTGTTCCCGTTACGTGTCAAGTAAACAGCCAGCCAAACTCAATTTTCACGGGCATGTTCGTCATGCTTGACAGGTGAAAACTTAGGAGTGAAACTGAAATAAACAAAAGGCAGAAAATACTTATAATGTCTCTTTGATAACAAACAAACAATAAAGTTGCTGTATGGCTACAAAACAGCTGGCCAATAAGAGCTAACACTAGCCATCAACCAAATTACATGCAAATTATGTGTTACCATTAGCATCTAGCCTAACTTTATCACAAATTAGCATTTCTGTCACAGTAGAATAAATTCTTGTTAATTCTGTGCATTTACAACTAACATTGTACACAGAAAGTAAAGGTCACTTATACCATGTCAAATATTGTATTAAACAGCCAAAACACTTACAGCCAAGGAGAAACCTTCCCCATGTGCACCACTATGCCTGCAACTCTTAATTGGGGTTTCCTAACCCAGCATGCAGGGCATGTCTCTTGCAGTATCAAAATAAAGGTTCATCTTTCAAAATAAAAGTTCAATACAAACCTGTTTTACTGATTACAAATCAGAGGGCAGAACAAGTGTTGTTAATAGTTAATATAGAGTTTTTTGCTGAGACTGGCAGGATTTAAATGAAGAAAAGGTGAAACTGCAACAAGAAATTACAACAATAAAAACAATTGGTAAAGAGTCTCTTACACAGGTAAGCAATTTAACTTACAATCAAAAATGAGCAATAACTAATTTTCTTTCAATATACACATAAAAAATAACCACCACGTTTATAAACAAAATCTACTCACTAAAAACATGTAAGACTAACAAGCAAGGAGAGTCACAATCGAGTCCCTCGATCTTTTATGTTAAAGTTACGCCACACTCCCCCACCACCACCTGTTTACTACATTCGACCTCGGAAACAGGTCTGAGGTAAGACCAAGGGCGTTAGTGGGATGTCATCATTACCACTTTCTTCACTAAAGGGTCCTAGCTTGGAAAGGCCTTAATTATCCTTCCATGGAGAACTCATTTCTTCAAGCTTGTTCATCTTTTAGCAATAACACATTTCCTTCTTTAATATTTGGCTGCTTTGAAGAGCACTCAAATATATTCTGGTGCCACCTTGGCCAGAATGCGTCTGCTAACACTTGGCCCCAAAACATCCAACCTACACACGTAAAGTGAGGTTCCTGTCATAGACGACCTGGGGGTACTCAGTCATCTGTTGCTGCTCTACCCTGCCACATTTTTTTTCACATATTTCACATTTACAATAAGGCTGGCAATTGCTCTCTTTGCACCCTCTATCTATAAACCATTTTCATGCATAGCACATTCTGTAATGTGCCTTCCCTGATACTTATTCTTCTCATGGTGATGGCAAATAAGTAACATTGAAACATTAACAACAATAAAACATTGGCAAAAATCAGCAAGTCCAGTGATGAAGACACCCAGAAGAATGCTGAGATTAGGCCCTGGGACTGAGCACTATCCAGCTACCAGCGTCATCACTAAAAAACCCAGCATCCACTGAGAGCAGAAAGGTCAGTAGGTGCAAGCTGATAGTCCCTCTCATTCCCTGTTCCACCCAAGAGGTTTTCTTGTGGTGCGTTAGGACCTAGTCTTTATATAGTAGGAAATCTCCTTAACTCTGACAATGTCATCACTAGGGTGGAGGTGACTGGGATGACTATTATACAGGAAATATGTTTGAAAGGTAGTGACACTGATGTAGTATGACCTGATGGTGGATTTGATTTGTAGCATGTTGACTGCTACCTGGCTGGAATGCATCAGATAGCTGACATGGCTGGTATGGGCTGGAGTATTCCTGAATATGACGATTTAGAATTTGTTGATAATGCTTCTCTTACATTTACAGGTCAGCAGTTAAATAGACCAGTGGTTCTCAAACCTTTTCACATCAGGGACCCCTAAACTAACACAAAATAGACCACGGACCCCCATTTGATAAGATTATGTCCCAGGGTCCCCCATCTGATATATGTACATGAAACCCGTGACCAAAATAGTCAGACAATCTGTCACTGTGCTACTTATGGATAGAATTATAAGGAAAACTATTTTTTGCTGGGGATGTCCTGGAACCCCAACAAGGACCACCTTAAATACTATTAGAGTACTGCAATAAACAATTTTCTTTCAATATATAGCTCACATATTGAAGATTTTCTCACTACTAATGTCACAGGAATAGAACTGAAGAAGCATGGCTATAAATTGCTCATACTCAAAACATCTACTTATAACTTATAAGGTTTTACTGAAGCTGCATGACTAACATCACTTCCTGATTACAGACGACAAAATAAAAGCTCACATTTCACAATAAAGTCCCTAAATGTTTGATGGTTCCAGCACAATAAGGATTTTTCAAATGTGCATTTACATACGTTCTCTTGTGTAGTCACTTGCATGTCCAAATGTGCACATTGAGGTATTTCTGTTTCTGCTGTACAACACATTTAGAGTCACACAACTCACGAGAGACAAGTTGGGAGTGCAACAGTCCAGTATGTTGTTCCACAATGAGCACAGGCAGGCGCTGAGCCATGGCTGGACTGCTTCCTTCCAGAGGCAGGTAGACCTGATGCAAAGCAGATACAGCGAATGGCCTTGCTACACGCGGGTCAGCCTGGGGGGGGCGGGAGAGGAGAGGAGAGATGATGGTAAGAATTCGAATCAGAAGGAGCTTTATTGCCAAGTAGTGTTTTACACATACGAGGAATTTGCTTTGGTGATAAGGTGCTACACGTAGACAAACATACAGTTGACATAAATAAATGTAGAAATATATAAATATGGAATAGACAATGCAAGTTATAATACAACTATTTACAGAGAAAAGAAGAAGAATATATAAGAATAAGAAATACTGGAGGGGTAACTAGGGATTAGGGAAGCCCACGCTGTGAATGCAGCTTATCACCATTAAGCAAAAGGCAGGGTTAGTGCATAGGGCGAGGGCTTCATGAGCTGTTCGCATGTAGACTCATCGACAAACATACTAACAATGTAATCAAGGGAGTGAACTACCACATGACTGATTCACAAGATATGAAAGTGCCACAGAAATCAAGAGGGAAGTGAAAGCCTGAATATACCACATGTTTCTATATGTGTTCAAGTGTGCAGTCACTGTCTTAGACATTGAGTCTAATTCATAGCATGATGTCTATCTATGTGATCTGTAAATTTATTTAAGTCATTCTTTAAATGGATGCATGATTCCGGAACATATTTGTAGTTTTTGTTGTGAAACAAAACGTTTAAACAGTTTAAATATTGATTCTGAAGGAAACCCTAGAAAGTATCGTTGCCCACCTGTGCAGGAAGTCCGGCAGTGATGTTGGGCATGGCAGTGGGGTTGGGGGGCAAGGTGAAATGAGCCAAACTACCATCCTTCAGCAGCAACCTCTGTGCCTGAATGAGACAGTAATAGTCATGAATTCTTTATCTGGTACAGATGATCACATGCAAATGATCACATCATCCAACAAAAAGCACTCATTTACAAAGTTAAAATTAGGGACATACTGTATAGAGCAATGGGCTGAGAGTTATTATACAAGACTTGCATGTTAGAAACTGATAAACCTTCACTATAGTTGTAACCAGCAAGGTAAATTATAGTACATTTACTAAATAAATGAAGAGTGATCAACTAACATGTATTTGTACGATGGGCCAACTGGCCTTCTCAAATCTCCCTGTTTAAAGCATCAGGCACCATTAATGTACTGCATTTAACACCCTATTATTAGTCAACTGTTGGTGGTTGACTCTTGCATCATCATACCGTAAGTAGGACTATATGTTTTTACTGTTTAAAAGAAAGAAAAAGGTTTTCTAGGATATATTTTTTAGGATTAATCCATAATAGGAAAATAAGAAGTTTGAAGGTTGACCCTCTCTTGTCCCCAGTATTGTGTTAATGTCTACTTGAACAGGACACTGAACCCTAAGCTGTGCACTCTTTATATGGTAATGTGGATAATAAAGTCTACTAAATTACTATAATATAAATATAAGAGAAGGTCTGACCTCATGAGCCAATGGGAGGGCCCCATTATCCGAATGGAGGCTGTCGTTGGGTGAGCTGCTCCCCGAGGCTGGGGTGCTGCTGGGAGAGGAGTCTGGGTGACAGAATTGAGACACGCCTATCAACTCATGATAGCCAACACTGTCAGAACAAATGTGTTCATACAGCACCAAAAGACAAACATAACAAACTAGAAAATCTTTCACACTGTGTCAGTATAGTATGTGTTGTCTCACGTTGAAAAGTAACAGAGATAGAAACGGCACATCCAAACAGCACCAACTTTAAAAAGAGCTAAAAGAGCCGTTCAAAAAAAAAAACAGAAGCTTAAGATCATGAGAGCGTTCCCGCTAAATGTAGATACTATACCCAGAGTTTCTGTCCTGTGCTTCACAGCTGGAGGGGCACTGGTCTTACGCTGCAGTGGGTTTGGCCTTGTACTGATGAGCTTCTTTAACTTCCACTTCAGAGTGGGCTCTGAGACTGCACACACACAAATATACACAAATGAATACATGAAGAAGAACACACACAGATATGGACATAATTATTCCTAAGGCCTCATAAAAAGGAAAAGACACCTATAGACTTTCAAACTCACAGAACTTGATCGGCAAGAATGCGCTCACTCAGTATCGCACAGACTATAATGATACACTCAATTCTTGTAACAAAACCAACTTAAACCAATCTGCAGCACAGCTGAACCAAGCAAATACCTCAGACCTGGTCAATAGCATAAAAAAAGTTCCATGTTTACATTGGTCAGGCTCCAATAGCCCAAACAAAACAATCAATCAGTGGCTGGCTCAGAGCAGATAAAAGGCAGCTTTTGTGCTGTCGCCGGGCCAAAAAAAGCACTGGAGGGTGTGTGTGTGTGCTGGCACCTAAGGGTTCTAGGGCAACGCAAATAAACAATGGCATTTTGAATGGTTAGTGTACAGATGTACAGGAAGACGAAACCACTACCACTCTCATTCACACTGTGAGGGAGACCTGCCCTGGACTCTCACGCAGTTCATTTTACACATACTTCTGTTAAAGTTATGTAACTACTTTGGTTTTTATGTCTCGCTGTTGTTTCTCGACTGTTTGTCTCTCTCTGGCCCTGCAGGCCTGGTGCTTTATGAGATTCATTCGTCCTACTGGAAAGGACACTCCTGTGTACATTGATTCTCTCCCTCACTTTCTCATTCTCTAGTCCAGAATATGCAGCGTAATGATGGTTTGCAGAGACAGGGGAAAGTATCACACCGAACAAAATATCCCACTTTGAGTCCAACTTAAATTACACAGAGCAAGACAGTCCTGAAATGGAAAATCACCAGTGGCCTTCACAGCTTTAACCTCACGGTGGGAACCCCCAAACAGCCAGAGGTTTCTCACCTGTCCTGCGCAGAGAGAGGTCTTTACGCTGGTCACAGGGTGTAGGCTGAGGCTTTGGGGACATGTCAGGAACTGGAAGCCTAGTTACCAAAAAATAAAAATAAAAATAAAATAATATTGGACAGACTTCCCTCAGGAGTGGGTATGAAAAGATTTGTTCATTTTTTAAATTTTTATTTTACTTTTATTAAAATCAGGAAAGGAAGAGGCCTTCTGAAGCTCTGCTGTATTACAGCAATGAAATGTTACAGTTGTATTTTATGGAAAAGCAATGCCGTGTTTGCAGCTCTAACAGTCTAAGTTCATTGATCTTGAAGTTTTGCTCGGTCTGTTTGTCGCTCTCACCTGTATGCTGGTGAAGGACTGCTGTGGTTGTGGTTTGGAGTAACCCTGTCATGAGTGGGCTGGCTCTTCATAATTATGTGTTCCCGAAGTTTCTGCCTTACCAGAGGACTGGACACGGCACCTACCAGTCAATAAAGTCACTTCATCAGGAAATAGGTAGACAACGATTTACAATGCAACACAATATACAGTACACTATATTGGTAGACTTACAGTCAACAGTGGGGCTGATAATAAAATTGTAATGTTTTTGATAGTGAAATCTGAACAGTTTTTCTTCACAAAGAACTGTATATTACTGTAGTATCAGTGAGTCAGGAGACTTCTGAAGTAGATATTAGAGATCCAGGATATTTGCCACTTTCCACTAAGCTCTTCTCATTTCCTCTACATGGTAAAAATACATGTTAAAAGTGTTTCCTGAAACACGTATATGAGTACAAATCTCCTTGGAATCTGAGAATCACAGTACAATTGGAAATCCCCCTCTTTTTCATTGAAACCTACTGTGTGCTATGACTCAGATGAAGAGCACGTCAACAACCAAAAGGTCTTAGAGAACCTATGAAAACACTCTCTCAGAACGTAGAAATACGTTACATGTCATACTCACTCTGCTCATTTTTACTCTTTCGTATCAGCTGTTGTAGCTCTCCACTTTTCCCCTCCATCTCGTTTTGCTTTTGTTCAATTTTATACTGAGGGGGAAGAAAATGAATAGATGTTAACATTGACCAGTCCAGACTGCATGGGGAACAGACAAACACTGCCACCACCACATTCTCTGACGAGTAAACAAATATCTCTACAGCAGCCCCGGCCAGCCAATCCATGGTGTGATTGATCAGACTCTAATGCTGAGAAGGTGGTCTGTTTACAGTAACCTGACCTGCTTCTTACTCATTTCTGCTGAGCATTCAACCTGTGTAAAGGCTTGTGGCGAAAGCAGCTGGCTTGTTCTTGTGGTTGATGCAGCAGGAGGTATGACTGCCTTTCAGTCTGTGCATTTTGTAATGCATTTGATCCTCACCCAAATAAAATGCTGATGCGATAATGTGCAAATGTTGCCAGATGTGGCAAGACTCGACATGGCGGCGAAATTTCATAAGAGTACTTAGTCATATTTAATCTGTCTTGTACTGAATGCTGAAGGTAACACTGAGATGCATATTTTGATAACTTAAAGAGGTGGTATTATGGTCATTTTCAGGTTCATAATCTTATTTAGGGGTTGTACCAGAACAGGTTTACATGGTTTAATTTTCAAAAAACACCATATAAAAAACTCCACATTGCTGCAGCTCCTCTTTTCACCCTGTGTGTTGAAGGCTTCATTTTAGCTACGGAGTGATGCATCTTGCCTCTACATGATCTTTGTTGGGGGTTGCACATGCGCAGTTCGTAGTTAAGGACTACTAGCCAATCAGAAGCATAGAAGGGCATGCCAATGAGAAGCCGGTAAACACAGCTTTGGTTCAGCTGTTTATCCCCTTACCAGCTTAGCAACATAGAGTGGAGCAAGAGAGTGGTGAGTTATTAATCGGTAACAAAAAAGATATAACTCAATAAAGGAGAGGGAAAAGGCAAAAAGCATAATACCACCTCTTTAAAATGGCCAAAAAAACCTCACTCAAACATTTCTTACCTGCAAGTGCTGCTGGGAAAACTGGGAGCAATGCTGAGAAGTGAGGTGTCCCAGGAAGAAGGGAGGGCGGGGGGCCAGCATGGCCGAATCTTGGCTTGGATGTAACAGCCTCTGGCTCACACTTAAGTCCATGGGCTTCTCCCCATGTATTGATAATGATACCTTATTGCTGATGATCACGTCCACTACAGAAGGAGAGAGAGGGAGAATGTAACACATCAGTATGTTGATGGGTTTCCAATGTCTATGCTTGTCCGTGTCAATGTCAGGTTGTCTCTCTGGATTATGAGCTACTTCATGGATACTTGTCTTTTTTGCAGCTTGTATTTTCAATGTTCTGCATGCTGGTCAAAGACAGGTCATCATCACTAGTGTAAAAGTACACATCTTAGATGCCCAGTTAATAACACAAAGGGCCACGTGAGGAAGCATGTTTTTAACAGATATTACAGAAAAAGTCCGAGAACAATTGGAGTGCCGTTTACTGCTTGTGCTTTATGTAAACATGATCAAGAGTGCACTCAGTTTATTTGGCATAAGTGTATGCCCAGATGTGTACTTGTACTTGAACTCTGCACGTTCACCAGTCATTTTTCATTTGATTCAAGTCTTCCTGCCTCAAGTGAACTGGCCATTGTCCAACAATACATTCAGGAAAGAAAAAAAGAAAAAAAATAGAAATAGAGGGGTGTTTGTGTGTGTTAGGGGTTTGAGGGGTACAAAAGAAAGAAAGAATGAAGGAAACAGGGTGGGGAGTTGGATTTGAACAGTTTGATCAAGGCATTTGGGTCAGGTATATCAATCTCATCTCCCTTTCCAGGTTTTACTTAAATGAATGAAATAAAAAGCTAAATTTACCACACATGATACAATTGAACCAAGCTTCAGTGTCCTAACCAAAGACAGATGTCTTTTTATAGGTGCAGGCGAGTTGCGAAAAGGTTTTGACTCATTTTTTGCAATTCAATGGCCATTGAAAATATGTTAGAGAAACATCGAATGATTTAACTGCATACGGCCCTGGTGGCATGACCTATAAAACGTGAGATGGACAGGAAGGCTAATGATAACTGGTAGTGAGGAAACATCAGCCTTGCTTTTTTGTGATGCGCCGTAACAACAAGACAAAAACATATGCAAGCTCACAGATAACTTGACACTGTTTTCAAGTGTCAATGCCACCGACACCTGAAACCAACAAACATGATAAAGAATGTTTTCGGTTCTGATTCAAAAGCGTAGACTGATACAGTGTGGAAGGAGACACCTTGCTCCCTCTGGGTTAGGGGGACAGTGGGAGAGAGGGAAGGACGTGGAAATTTACTGAACCCGTGTAACAGAATGACTGCAACCCAAAATATTACTCAACATTACTCACATAATTCCTGTAAGTGGATGTTTCAGGCATGTTTACTGGCATATCCTGTTGAATTATGTTACCCGCTGTGGACAGCACTGTAACAACTTTGCAATGACGACACTACCTCTCATATCTCAGTACCTCAGAAAAACATCCTTGCACTGTAAGTATTCACTTGTTTTGGGAGATATCCAGGAGTTCACAAATAGAAGATTAGATTTTCAAACCAACTACACTGATAAGGCACACTAGAAAAAGGAGAAAAATCTAAATGCCAAAGAAACAGATGCAGATAAGTCAAGAAGATGCTGTTTCTAGAGTCAAACACAGAGATTTGAAAGCTCAGTCTTTAAAATCTACAATTAAAATTAACAATAGCTCCAGCAAAAATGGTTCAGTGGCTTTTGTGAAGCCCACAACACTTCCATAAGTTACAGAGACAACAATGTCATATCTAACTTTCAGCAGTGCAACAAAAATGGGCCAAAACAAACCTCAATACACAGACTGCACACAAGTTCCACTGAACTTCCCTCCTGCAGGAGCATTACAGTGAGTCGTGCAGACACAGGCAGCGTTATTTGGCCCTCATTCCCAACAGCAAGACTGACTCAGAGAGAAATAATCATGTCTGTGAAGGCGTTTCGGGTTGACAGAATTCCTCTGAAGAAGAAAACACTCCCACGGTCTTATTACTTCAGGTCAAGTGAGACTTACACACAGCAGAACATGAAAAAACAGGCAGTGAGTTACTAAGACCAGAACTATTTACAGTACAAGATAATAGAAACAGTTTAAGCCAAGTGGTTTCAGTTCTGTTGTCCACAGTTCATAATAACAACATTATTTGTTCATGGGGACAGCCATGCGTTTTCATGTTTGCTGTATATGTGAGACAGAGAAAACAAAAACTTTGACGCACTCAATACATGCACTTTACACGCTTCTTGCCCTGCACAGTTCTCCTGAGACACTGGAATCCTACCTTGCCAGGTAACTCGAGGAGCACATGTCAGACAAAACTTGATCTCAGAGAGACACTGAAATATTTCAACCTGCCCTGCTTTCGGCTGCCTGCATTACAGTATGTCACTGCTACATTGCTCTGCAATTGAAAGGGTTTGTTTTAAATGCTTCAGAGGCCTTTTTACTGTAATTTCTATAAAGTGAAAGGTGCAACAGGAAGAACCCGTTACAGCGGAACAGTATGTATTACCAGAAGAATGTTTGTGTGTTTTCAAAGGAAATCAGACAATCACTGGAGCAGCGGGACGGTGGTGGTAGGGACTCAAATACTGCATACACTCTCTCTCTCTTTCTCACACACACACACACACACACACACACACACACACACACACACACAATATTACCAAAGAAGTCAGCTCCCCTGAGAGAAAGGAAATGATCAGGAAGTCAGTCTTACTTCTCATCTAAACAGAAAAGAAACACCTGCGGTATATTTTTACATTGAAAATACAGCAAAGGCCATGCTGCAATAACCATACGTATGTGAATTCTACATCAGTGTGACACTAAAGGTCCTCCCAGAGACACGCTGTCTACATTGACTGGCTTGAATTTACGACTTGTTCTGTATCTTTCTTCAAGTTTAAAAGAAAAGCCACTCTACTTAACACAAATGTGTTTGGCTGAGTTTCTTGTACTGACACTGAAGCTTTGACTTTAGGCCGTTAACAGCATGACTCATTACATGACTGGACACAAGAGAAGATTGGTCACCGCATAATGCATTCAAAGAGCCAACTAAGGTTACTTCCACCCTGACCCTGAAAGGTTTCAAACACTGCTGATTACTTACTACCTATCACCTTAACAAAGAGTTACATTACCAGAGACACAGCGTATGCACTTGTTTCAACATCACATTACAAAAAAGTACTTAAACGGTATTTTTAGCCAACATTGTTTTCCATGGTCTGCTTTTCATCAACAGGGCTCTAAAAAAATGCCAGATACATATTTTAAAACTAAAAAGAAACGCTATTTAAATGATAAAATCTGGAACGTTTAAAAAAGAATAAGGACAACTGCATGTAGATAAGATCTGTGTGCCTGCTTCTGTGTCTCTCATTTCAGCGCCGTGGTGCTAAAAATAGGCAGGAGACAAACTTCTGGTTTCTGTAATAGCATATTTGTTTCACAACCATCATCCTCTTTCTGTGTGCTTTCTGCAGCAACAACAGAAGCACTGACACACACACACCTGCACACATGCATAGGCTTTGCTCGTGCATGCACGCGCACACACACACACACACACACACACACACACACACACACACACACACACACACACACACACACAAACACACACACACACGCACACACACAGAAGCACGCTCACAGAGAAACAGTGACTTCCTGTTTCTAAAGTTAGTCTGCACCATAACATCCTCCTAGTTCATTTAGGCAAGAAGAAGCTGCTATTTTGGTTGAATGGCTTCACTGGCTCATTTCTTTAGCCTAAGAGTTACAGATGTCCTCCAGCAGTATTTATATCCACACTGTGGCCCTAAAATGTTCTTTGTTTATTGTTGGGCTGGTGTGAACTCTGCAGTGGTACTGGACAGAGTTAAGTTTGGAGGTCACACATCAAGTTAAATGCTAGTTACTATTTTGTATACATAAACACTGCCAGCAGAGCTTGAGGTTTATGCCTGGTTAGGTGAACAACAAAGTAGAAAAGAGTTCAGGGACAAAATTTCAGGTCAAATATAAATATATTTCTAGTAAGATATCAACCATACCAACTTGTGCTGTGTGTAAAATCTTTGTGTATTAACGGACCCACTCACACATACAAAACCAACTTTGTGACAGCTTCAGCAGCCCCCCAAATCCCCCCCCAGCCCACCACCTATCCCTCCGTCCTGTTCGCTGTCCCTCCCCCATCCTCACGTTTGGAGGAATCCACAGCTGCTGGGGACATTCTGTCCCTCTGCTTCCGAGCAGCTGGAGTATCAATCTCCTCATGTGTGCGTCCGTATGCGCGCATGCTTGTATGTGTCCATCCTATACACGCCAAGATATTAATAGCTTGCAGTTGTTTCTTTTGAGTGTACACAGCAGGTCTTTGTGTTTGCATAAGTAGGATCTGCTTGTGCAACAGTTGATGGTGCATGTACACGCGTATCAGTGCATCAGTGTGGTCGTGTGTTGGTGCCAGTGTATTAATAGTGCCCATTTGTTTCTTTTAGAGAAACACTGGGGCTCTTTGTGTGACTTTCAGTGTAACCATGCCAGTTTATTTTTAGTGTCACCTGTCAGTAAACACTTGTGTTACTGCGTGTAATCATGCAAGTGCACACATGTTTGATGACATTGAGTTTGTGCGTTGCTGTTTCTCGACATATTAATAGCATCATGCCACTTGTTTTTATGAGTATGCAGCTTGTAAGTGTATTAATAGCATTCCCAATTGCCAACACTTGCTTCAGTATGTGTATGGCGTGTGTGTGAGTGGCTGTCAATAACTTCAGCCGCACGTATATCAGCTGCAAATGGATGTGGATAGAGAGAGAGTTTACAACAGCCGCATTGAGCCGACCGTGACGATATTGGCTAAATCTCAACATGTGAACAGAAATAGGCCGCAATTTCAAGTTTACAAAATGAATTAATGAATCCACAAAATCATACTACACATCCTTGTCAGAAATGTTTGTCAGGCCAAAGACTTAGTGGCCGATGTGTCACTATCAGATGTTTTTCGTTTGTTGCAATAAACTCTGTGAGGCACACAGCACAGCTCATTTCCTTTCCCTCCCCGAGGCTTATGAAGTAACAACTCATTATGCCACGACATAAGCCATACATTCCTACACTCAGGACAATAGCACAAGCTAATATCGGATTCCTTCATGGTCTAGTTATTTCTTTCTCTCATAGTCACCAGTGCTGTTTTGTACTAAACTCTCTTCAGCCCAAAGTTCAAAATTATAAAACTGCTCTTGATGTTGTGTCCCTGAGGCAGCACGGGAAAAACGATGGGGGGTCACCAGCTCACTGTGGAGTTGTGAGTGTCACAAGCTAGAATGCTCTTTAGTGTGATTCTCCAGCTTGATTTCTCACAAGCAAAACAGACTGACAATTGTTGAAATGGCTTCATTTTTTCTCTCCAGCGGGTTCCAAGGGGTCGTCTTTTTTGGAGGGGGAAAACTGAGCTAAATTTGGCCCAGGCTGCTGTCATAAGGTTGGCATGAGACCGAAACCCTTGCCCGAGGACACCCACAATGTGTTACTGCTAAAAGAATGCAGTCATGATCTATCAGGTGCTGCCAGTGTCGGCACAGTACATTAGCACTAATACACACCATCATTCAGGCGCACCACACACAAATTACCCACCTTAACATTGCCCTCAATTATGCAAATTAAGACATGAGCCACCATTTGACCTGATGGGAACACCAGCTGACTTCCTTTACGTACTTCAAAAGGAACAGTGACTGATCATCTAATTATCGACTGATTCAGGTTAGTGGTCTGTGCACCTCATCTCCACCTACAAACATCCACCCCTGCTCTGTGATCGTGCTAATACCAGATGTTACCTGGGCCTTTACACATGCACACGCACACACACAGAAATACTGACATATATATTTGTTTTTTTTACATGTAAAATTTGACGCCGGCAAGAATGATTTGACTGAGAAGACAAGTTCTCATGCCCAGTTCCTACTGTAAGTCGTCCATGTGTCTGCACTACTATGTATCACTCTCTATTATTGCACGTTAGGTTATGTAAACAGAAGGCCTTCTTTGTTTCAAATACACCCTGCAGTTTGTGAGAATAAGGTTACTGTCTTCTGGTCCTACAATCCTGTTTTTACTGCTGGTTTTGATAAAGTTACTGTGCGTTTGAACTTTGTTGATTTCCCTAACACTCTCCATCTTCTGCCCTGTGTCCCTCTCACACACACACACACACACAAACACACTTGCATGATACACAAGCAGAGCGATGGTCCTGTTGCTGTGTTTTTGAGGAGCAGAGTGTATCACTAGTCAGCTGAGTTGATCTTAAATCAGGAACAGGAAATGTGATCTGGGGCTCTGGCCAGTACAGAACACTGTCCCTATTGTCAGTGCATTGCTGTGGCTCACATTGGGAAAACACTGGGGACTTTTAAAGGTTATCTGTCCTGGGAAAAGGCTGATATTCACTTTCACAACTAGCCTGCAGCACAAAGGTATACACATAATGGATACCTGATGATGGCCTGATCATTAAATATGACTTTGTCTTTGTTGTGCTTCTTACTGTAAATTTAAAGGCAATCTATAGTCAATATAGGGGTCAGTAAAAAAGCGAATCAAACATGCTTCTCTATCAGTGTTTAGTCAACTGAAACGATTAGTTGTTTAATCAATTAACTGAGAGATAAAAAATAAATTTGGAACTACTTTGGACATTCATTATTTGTCATTTTTTAAGCAATAAAATCAAACATTTTTGGACAAAATAAGAAATTTGAAGTCCCATTTCACCAAGATCTCAACATTTAACAGATGAATGTTTTACTAAGAACATTTTGATAATTCACTTTGATAAGTCACTTGAACCTTCAGCCATATGAGACCTGTTCTATGACAAAACCAAACCCAGAGGCTAAAACAACCTGTGAAGTAAAGGGGGCCGTGTGATCAAAAGTTTGAGTAAGATGACACTGATCATGTAGCATAAAGGGCTGGTCATTATGATCAAAGCCTTTATTTGTGCAGATATGCTTTTGTAAACACACAAACCATCAACCACCAACAACCATGCACGCACACAGCTGGACATTTACCCATTCAAAGCAATAATGACCACTGCTGGTTATCTGAGATGATGAGAGGAAAAAATGAGGGAGTGAGGGAGAGATCTAAAAGGCAACAGAAAGGGGGTAGAGGGGTGTAGGTGGTGTCGATTCCTCTGGCACGGCCCACATGAAACTAATGTAACTGTATCCCCACAACAGCACTAAGGCTATGACCTCATCCCGTCCAGAGAGGGAACCTGGACACATGAGAACATTATTCCACGCATGGCTGCCGTGTGTGTGTGTGTTTTCATTTTCTAGGGAACGAAGGGGCTTGGGTGGGATCTAACAATCTTTACGACTTCTGTCATAATACAGCACACACACACTCAAACACAGCTGCCCACCCCACGGTCCATCAAACAACCAAACATTTGTTGCCTAGTAGTGAATGAGTCAAACTTTTCAGTGACGTTATGTAGGAAATTCTACACTAGCACTCACAATGAGACCTTAATGCCATAATGACACAATTATTTGTCCTATTTATCACCTTAAAATAGTCATGTTACCTGTCAGATTAGGATACTTACCAGAGCACCTTGAGTTACAGGTAGTCAATCAGGTAGGTAATAAGGTATTTACTAACTAATACTGCAGCATCCGGCTCAGGTTCATGTCTTCATTAGGATCAAGAGTACACTGTCTCTAATTCTGGAAATTATTATGGCCATTTCTTTAATTAATTACTACATTTTTCTTTAAATGAAAGGGGAAAACATCTAACTGCCAATGTAAATCTCAGCCAGGTGAGCTTTCACACCTGTCGAGTTTGGACGCAAGCCAGAAGGATAATATGGATTTAACCGGGTTTATGGTGGGCGGATTCACATTTTTTCCACAAAACAAGTTAATAAACGACACTATTTCCGCTCAAGTACCCCAAGTAGCCTATTCCAGTATGAGCTCTGGTACACAAGAAAGCCGTAAAATAACAGTCAAGATCATTTTTGAAAAAGGTTACAGTATATATTAAGTACCTCACAGTGCCCGTTAGCAATTTAATAAACTTCGCCTACCTTTAGGGGTGAAGATCAAACGCGGCGCATTTCCAGTTTCACGAGGGGCTGACAGCCAGTTGTAAGGTAGCTGTACCAATTCAGAAAGAATAAAAGACGCATACGACCTTAGTCCAACTGTCTTTCCTGATCATATTAGGTGTTGTCTGACTGATCTGGTCGTCGTTGTGTCAGTTAGCTGGCTGCTCTTTTGTACTAAAATCAGAAACGCTGGCTCCACCCGTCAGCACGCGCGGCTGTCAAAGCTGTAGCCTAAGTTGTAACTTCACATACAGAAAGCAAGGCTCAGCGCCTCAAAATGTTTCGGCAACTTAATTAGCTTACGTAAGAGAAAGACTGTCCGCCGTCACCGAAATCTGCTCTTCACTTATCTGCCTCCCCAACGAGTCTGTCTGTCGGTGGTGAAACTGCTGATAAAACCTGCTGCGAGTCTCACTTCCATCCGTGTGCGCGCTGCTGGTGTGAGGGCTCCATCTGCTGAACTCCGCCGGGTAAGGATGCCCTGTGTCTGTGTGTGTGTGTGTGTGTGTGTGTGTGTGTGTGTGTGTGTGTGGGGCCTATTGTTGCGTACCTATCCAACAGTGGAGCTCGACTCCCTTCCCCCAAACAGTGGACCCAGCGAGCCAACAGGTCAACTTTTGGAGGTACCCTCTGATGAATGTATTTGAATTATAGCCAAAGAGGGGACCTGCAGGTGTGAGTGTTAAAAGCCATATTCAGCACTGCCCCTGCAGGCGGGTGCAGGGACTTTGTAAACAATGCATCGTTTTTTTCACACTCCTCCATAGTGTGAATGGCTTGCAGGCCTAGACACATTTCTAACAGGCTACATACTGAAGGAACCGGTCTCCTGAAACATGCTCTGATATTATTTTTGTGTAACAAAATGCTAAAGCTCAGCTTTAGGGGATGTCCTAACTAATTTCAAGCGTGACACACTGTATTAAAATGAAGGACTAAATAGGCATAAAAATTGATTTTAAAAGAAAAAGGAAATGAATTGGCCCGCAGCAAGATCATTTCTTTTCATTTAAATTAATCACTCAAAACAGACTTTTACTAGACCTTTAAAATGATTCAGTCTCTAAAGGAGCATAGGGTTTCAATCCATTTTAAAATGTATTTGTATCCTTGGGTATGCAATGTGTTTGTTGAGGCACGTAGCAGGGGGAAAAAGGTCCACACTCTCCTTGTCCCCAGTTTGCTGGTACATAATGTTCCCTAGCATGGAGCGATATTCACACTCCAGCTTGAATTATTAAAAAAGAAATAAGCAAAATGAAAAATCCTTATGAGGAAATGTATTATTCTAGTTTTGCTGTCATTACAATTAAGTATTCAAGAACAGAACAAGTTATAGCCTCTAACAGAATAATCCTTTACTCACATGTACATTTATTTGACCATCAAATTTGATCTTCTTTGTGCAGGATCGTGCTGAAGAGCCCTCACAACTTGTAAGAGCATGTAAAAAGTCTTTTACACTGTAAGCCGTAGCTTTATTCAATTCTTGATATTCTGCTAACTGAACATGAAGCTTGTTTTGTGCCAGTGTGTTTATTCTGTACTTCTTTATCTTCCTTGTTCCTTTTCCCACCTGATTTTATTTTATTTTATTATTTTATTTTGGAATCTGACCACCTTGTGAAGCCACCTCTGTGGACAATAAAGTTTTAAAATTATCTGGAATGCACACACACACACACACACACACACACACACACACACACACACACAACAACAACAACAAATTGACCCTTAATTTACACAGTGATGCCCATTCTCACATGTCCTCTCCCAAACTGAACTCTCACTGTTTCTCACAGTTTCCTCATTCAGCTTGTGGCGAATCCAGCCTCTGCCAAAAAAAAGTACATCATTGGATTTATGAAGTTAAGCCAATCAGGGACAAACCAACTAGTAAAAGACGATGAGTCAATAAGTTTGCTGTTGTTCAGTTAAATTGTGTACCTAAGGGGGAAATTATGGCATTAAAAACTTGCTATCAACAACACTAAAGTCTAATTTCAACAACAGTAAGTCTTTTCCCATGTGCTCTTGGCAGGGCTTTAACAGTCCATCCCCCAGTCACGGGGTTGACTGTGGCCTGAATAATTTGAGATACGTGCAAGCAATTTGAATTTCATAGCAGATCTTCCATTTTGAACAGCACTTGCTTGAGACAGAGCTTCTTCTCTTGGCAGATTTAGCTAGTGCTTGGTAACTACTTTAGTTACATTTCCAAAGAAAGGAGCTCTTCTGTTTGAAAATCTGATTCTTTGTATGTATTCACTGTTTTATTATGGGCTTTACAAATAATGTCACGACCCATTATCTACAGGTCATTATCTATATCATCATGTCAAAATAGGTCAACTTTGACGTTTTGGCACAACTTGTTCAAATTATATACAATCTAAAATGATACATGTAGAGCTGATAGCTGAAAGTACGTGCCAATTTTGAGAAGTACTCAAAAGTTACTCAAGAACAGCAGTTAGAGCACTTGTAAACGCTGTACTTTGATGTTAGGGATATATTTGTCACCATGCACATTTTATTATGCAAGGTAAAGTGCCTGATAGCTGATTATGAAATGGTATACGGCCTTGACTACATTTTGATTCACAGTAATTCATTCAGAAATATTAACTTTAAAATTGTAAGCTGTCGTGAAAAACAGATATTGATTTTGCATAAAATTTGAACCCATTTTTTTAAAAGATTTAATTAACAAAAGAACACAACAGAGATTCAGTCTACAGGGCATATGCGTATAGGCCTTTGCAAAGATGAGAATAAAAAATACAAACGATCCAGTGGTATACTAAAATTTTAAACTATCTAATACAGTAAGGCTACATAGTGGTCACTCAGTTTTTTATTAACTGGACTGATCAAGTTGGCACAAACATTTGTGTTTCTGTTAACGTGTCATCATCAGATGTCAATAGAGCTCTCCCTTCTTATCTTTCCCCCTCACACTATTTCTACACCGCCTCTGCCCTCATAAGGGCAGTGCCACTGCTGGGTAGCACTCGAGTGTTTGGATCTGTGTAATCAGTAAAACATCCCCATTTTACACTACAATAAGAGCACGAGCAAGATGCTGTGGAAGAGTCAACCTCAAAATCTTGTCATGCGACATCCATGTAGATGCAATTTCATACTGAATCCCCAAGAGGATTTTAAAAACAGAACAGTGAGGACGGGAAAAGACCCATATAGCACACATGGGTAGGACTCAAAGGTGGAGTTTTGTGGCCAGTAGGGCTCACTCGTCTTCCAGTCACAGGAAGCCAGTAGGAATGAGAGGAATGCAGTCAGGCAATACGGTGATGGAGGGAGAAGCAGACGCAGTGCAGATTGCCAAAATGACTGAACGAAAAGGAGGGAGTCAGGAAAAAGATAGGGAGAGTGAGAAAGTGATTAGAGAGTGCAAAAGGCAGGGCTACAAATGATTAAGATGCACAACCAGGCAAAAGCCAACACTGGGATGCCTCCAGGGCAGCGGTGTAGACACACTCACATACCAAAACAAACGCCCAGCGGTGGCTTTTGTAGTTGCATGTGGTGCGAGTGTGTAATTGCTCTCTCTCTGATATTGAAAGTTGATGTGGATCATGTGCATAACATTGGAGGAGTCACAGACGGAAATGCCAGTGTACATTATTGTGACCCATGGAATTTGTGAGTTATCAGTCAAACAGATTTCCTGGTAATGGGTGGAGGCTGGGGGGGCTGCAAACAAGAATTGTATGTTTTGTACTATACAGGGGGTCATCCTACCTTGCAGACACACACGTATGCACTCGTTCAGAGAACTGACACACACAACACAGGCATACATGCAGCCTACTTTCCACCCATTTTACTCTTTCTTTCTCTCTTTCTTTCAGTTTGACTTTTTAACTGTCTTCTAATTACTGTGTCAGTTGTTCTTTTTCAAATGTTTTAGCTTTCTTTAGCTCACTATTTTAGTTTTACTGCAGCTTTACTGTTTTGGTTGAGTCTCTCTTTTGGTTGCTCTCATCAGCCCTGTTTCCAGCAGCAGCATACAGGTTTTGTTTGTTTTTTTGCCAGAAAGTTCTGATAAACCCACTTTTCACTACCTGTCCAGCACCAAACAGCAGACATACAAACCTAGCGACTAGCTGGTGAACATAATGGAGCATTTAGCAGCTAAAGAGCCAGATCCCTCACTAGTGGGTGGAGACCAAAACATATTTGTCAGTGTTGTGTTTACAGCTTGTTCCACTGCCCAAAAATGGCCAAAAAATAAGTTCATGCTGCTTTGAACCACCAGTTAATGTGGAATGCAAAAAAAGAGAAATTCAACTAAACTAAGAATCTACAGATTGTTGCTTTCTTGTAAGCATAAAAGAAAAAAGTTCCATTGCATTATGTAAAATAGTGGTTGTGGAAATGCGTCATCTTTTTTGTTTTCACACACTTTGTATAATAAAGTACTTTGCACATGTTCAGGTTGGCCCCCGCTAAGCACGAGCTAGCAGCTGTGTGGTGACTTTGAACCGAGAAGGCGCTGGAGGCTGCTCGCAGCGGTGGGTAGCCTCTAAAGCCTTTCCATTCCCAACAGCAAAGCAAAGTCAACCCACAGAGGGGATAGATAGCAGTCAGTGCTCGTCTAGTTTCTCTGGAAACTGTCTGTGATGCTGGAAAGTGTTGCTTTACGACGCCCTCACACTCCTGTGTGCGCACGTGTTGGAAAAGGTCAAAGCACAAGAGTTCAGAACCGTGTGTACCCCTTTGAAAAGTTTGTGACATGCCTTTTAAAGCACTATACATGTCAAACTGAACAAACCAGCGTGATGGAGATTTCGCTGGAGCTGCTGTAAACTTCATGCTCATTTAGAAAAAAATCTTATGATGCCTGTTGTTGATTAGACTATAGACGCATTAAGAACTTTTATTGGGTTAACGTCCAATAACCAAATATAATGAGAGAAAAACAAAACATTTTCAACTATCCTTGTGCCATTTAACTCATTGCCTGGATGGTATGTAACAGAGAGTAAAGTGGGAAATGCAACCAGTTATCATTAACTTTCTATTTCCTGGTAAGTGGTTTCAATCTGCTGTATGCTGTAATTTCTGAAACTATCTAGTGAAACTGCTTCCTCCATGACAAAATCTTTCTGACAGTGTTTCCCTGTACAATTAAACTTTCCCATGGTAGATGCATTAAAATGAGGTCGGATTCTTGCAGTAAAAATACCTTTCCACAAGGTGGAGGTACATCAATTAATATGTGTTTGTTATCTAAACACAAACAACAACTCTTTCAGGTGTAAGACTTCCATGAAGGGAACTTACTGTTGCTCACTCATTATTAGTATCATGCACATCAACCACTGATCTCGAGCTCCTTCTTCATCCCTAAAGTGCTCACTTGACCCCACTCAACAGCCTCCAATGTGATGAAACACCCACTTAAGACCAGTGAGGACTTAATGAGAGGTGATCTGTTTTGGATCGCCATACTTTTGGCCTACCATAAAGCCAAATTACTGCACTGTCCGTCAGCAGTTTTGAAAATGTGATGGAACAATTACAAATCCAGCTCACTTTGGTAATTGAAAACATTAAGTTGTGGACAGACACTTTTTCATGCAATTTAAGTCAAGTTTCTAAAGACAAATAATGATTTCTTTAAGCTCTATCTTATATATACACTTACAAACGTGTCATGAGACAGACGAAGTGTCACATCTTTGAAACTAAATCCCACAACATTGTTACCAATCCATCTGTGCTTTTCTCTGACACCCACTCAGCTTGATTTAGACACCCGTGACGCGACTCCCTCACAGAGACGTGGTCTGATTCAGTGACCCTGAGAGAGGGAGAGTTACGTATGTGCTAGAGGGCCACTTCCAGCCGACTGTGGCCTCTTAACCTGCCGCCCCTCGACCTTTACAAACCAAACAAACCCACAGTTTGATGATTTATCACAGTGGCAGAAATATACACCGTCAAGCTCATCAAGTCATCTATACAGTTTGGCTGCTAGCCACCTTGCACAGGACATTTCTTTGTTCTCCCTCATAAAATTAAACACGGCTTTAAGTTTTTTTAATATGTTCTCACTTTTCATTATCAATTAATCAAATGTTTTGATTAATCAATGAATCATTTGGTCTATAAAATGTCTTGAAAAATGCCTATCACAAGTTCCTATAAGTCCCCAAGAAGAACAAATGTTGTCTGACAAATTGTCCAAAATCCAAGGATATTAGTTTACTAAAATTCATGGGGATCAATTAATCAATTATCGAAACTATTGCCCATTCTTTTTCTGTCATTCAGCTAATCTAAAATCTAACTAAATAATTTCAGCTCTTATTCTTACTATAAATACGTAAACCATACAGCATGAAACAAGGTGCATTTAGCTAATAACCTAATTTTAATGGCTTTAGAGTCTAATTTTGTATGTGAATGGATTTGAATTAAAAGCATTAATTTGACCATCAGGTAATCTGAGGTACAGTTGAGTGATCGTGCTGAAACGTTGACTTCCTAGAATTTCTAATAACAAGAATATAGGTTTAGACAGGGTGGCATCTATCCAAGGTGAGCCTGTATTCTTTAAGCTCTGGCTTGCTAGAGTTTTTATCAGTATTAAACTCCCTATAACATTTGTGTTCATCACCTCAAAGGCCAAATGAACAATGAATGTCATGAGTGTCATTATACCCCCATTATTTTCAGAGCACAGAGGCGTTACAGTCTGATTTATAGCCCAACAAACCACGTAGACAAGTCTCTAAAAATGGAGCAGCACGGGAGGGTAAAAATAGAGCGAAAGTTTAGTGTTTTGGGCGAGAGAGCAAGCAAAGGCTGAGGCCAGCATTTCATCTTATGCAGCAAGATTTATGTAGAGTGCACAAAAACAAGGAAGGAGGGGGGTGGAAAACTAAACCTGCTATACAGCAGACTCTACTAACTTTTTAACCTATTTTCTAATCATTTCTGCTCTAATAATGCTGTTTTAAGCATGTGGCTGTAATAATGTGATGAACAGGGCTGGTCGAGATTTCTATGTGTCCATTGGCATGCATGTACAAGCAAGTTTTGACAACTCAAGCACGTTAAAATTTTTTCATTTTTTTGTTCCTTAGCATGAAGTGTCCTTTCTTGAAAGTACAGTTATTCAGCACAGAGGACAGCCAGTGTTGTGGCAGCAACTTCATTAACTCGCACTGTGTCCACCATCCCTCTTTCCAGCCCTATTTTTGAACAAATGCTCGCTCTCATCTCTGTCTCTCTTAGCTCGTCTCCCTCAGCTTTGCAGTGAGGGACTGTTGCACTCTGATACTTTTCGTGGACAGACTAGCTAGCTCTCCAGGGTGGGTGGGTCTGTTTCCAATTTTCTCCCCTTCCCCATCTTGAGGAACAACACTTCCAAAACCAAACAAATAAAAAAAACCCCACTTTTGCTCACCACAATGTCTTGCACATTTTACATGTCTGCATGATGGTGAAGCATTTGCAGTGATATCAGTATACTGGGTAGCTGCTGCACTGAAACTAGAGCAAATCCAAGCTTCTCACAGCTAAAGCCAACCAAAGCTGTAGTAAGAGTGAAGATGAACCAAAGCAACAACTGGATCGAGAATCTTCAGTTCACTCAGTGAACTCTTATAACACAGATAGATATATATTATGTGCAAACGTGCAACATCACCTACCAGTTTTGGGTGCTGACATCCAGTGAGAGGTCTCTCCGTGCTCCCACAGCAGCCCAGTCAATCACAAAGGCAGCAGTCGGACAGGCCGGGAGGGAAGATAGATCCTGCTTTGACAGGGGAGTGGTGCTGCAACGCTGGCGCCCGGCTGTGCACTGACAGAGGGAGTCACAGTCAACTGCTTGACACAATGGGCTCCCTCTGACTTTTCTGTCTTGCAAGTCTTCTCGTGTGAGCTTAACTCTCTCTCTCTCTCTCCCTCTCTCTCACATAATCACTCCCCCTAATTCTTTTTTTTCAGAGAAGACACAGTTGCTCTGCCCTATCAGCCCCCTGTAACCTTTTGTCAGTACTGCCTCTGCACCAGAAGCTCCGGGGATGGAGGCAGCGAGGAAAGGGGGCGGTGGAGGGGGGTATAGAGGTTGTGTGTGTGTGTGTGTGTTTGGGAGAAAGAGAGAGCGCCAGATTGTGTAGTCGCTTGTGTCTGACAGACAATAGCAGGAAGTGTTGCTTTAGGATGCGCAAAGTACACAGGACTTAAATAAGAAAGCTGCTTTGAGAATTACAAGTGAAGACATATTACAGCGGCATTACACTGTGCTTGTTAAAGTGAGACCAATATCACTGTAAACAAAAATCTAAAAAGCAAATTTGTTGTTCGTGTTGATAGTTTCTTCTTTTAAATGTAATTAATAACCTTTATGAGTTTAATTTAGATGCTGATTTACAAGTTTAATTGTTAGTTGTTTCAGCAAGGATTAAGAGTGACAATCCACACAAACTATTTAGAAGTTACCTATTTTCCTGTACTGTTCCTGTGTGTAAACTTCTGTCCTAAAATATCCCAACTGTCAAATTCAAATACATGACATGCAGCGTGTATAACTTTTATTTTTTCACCAGTTATGTGAAGGCAGCAGTTGACTCGTGGTGCTTATCAAAGGCAGATAACTATAGCATGAGCTCTGTTTTTTAAACTCCATGACCCAGTCAAGTTCTAAACCTCTGTTCAAACACACCAATTGAGCATTCAGTGTGATTACTTACATAAAGCGATATATATTTCACCCCGGCAATTACATTTCAGCCTGAGTGAAATTAACAAGGGAGAAAACCGTCAGGATGTTGGTGATTTAACAGTGTAATATACTTTTAACCTAATAGTTTGTTTCTTCGTGATCTTATCTCTGCGAACATACTGATAGCCTTAAACATTCTTGGCCAGCATGTTAATGTGAGAAACTGCATCAATAGCAAACACAGGTTAGAACTTCCTGATTTAAATGTACGGATTTTCTACAGTCATTCTGGTAAACGTACATTTCCCCGGAAATACGGGCGGAAAAAAATAACTGCGTGTGGTTTTCTCACAGATTTGTCACCACTGAGTTCTGTGAGCCGGAGATTCATTCATATAAAACTACAACATCAGAGAGCTCAAGAAGGCTCAGCCTGTGTTTAGCACGTTTGGATGAAACATAACAATAAGTCATGGGATGAGGATGGAGCACATGCTCAACAAATGTTTAGTTTGGCCATAAAATTCATATCTGATTTAGTCCAGCAGTGGATACATGAGCTTTTACAACTTATTTAGAGGACACATGGCTTTATCTAAGCTACTGTAAAGCCTTTTTGAAAACATAATCCCGTGATTACATGATGATAAACTGATAATATTGTGCAATTATACTGCTTGCTCAACATCCTAATCTTATTATATTATTTTAAAGATTCTCAAAAGTAGGGCTGCTACTAACTGCTGATTATCGTTTGAATTAATCAGTTATTTTATTTTGACTAGAAAATCAGCCTTGTGCGACATTATCGTTGGTAGTAACATGATCGCACAGTTAGTATAAAACCTTTGACTTTAACTATTCCCCCTGCATGCGAAAAGGCACCAAAAAAATGTAACTCTGTGACATTCTTTCCACTTCTTCTTTAAGATGTTAAGATCTCTGAATGTACAATTCCCCCAGTGTTCAATATCATTATCATGTTTTATTCTGCCCTTATTGAATTAAGACATCTTTCATCTGATCTACCACAAACCTTTCAGCAGACGTAACAAGTCAGTAGCAGACAGATGACTGCAGCTATGCCACCACACATTATTTCTGTTAAGTTTAATTAACCTAAGTTAATTTTAGGGAGAGCGAGCTTCATGATTTTCTCTGTCTGTGGAAGAGAAATGAAACTAAAAAGGTCGACAACCCTCCTGACCTCAACTGCTGTGTGGTCTGGCTCCTTCCACTACTGCGCTAGCAGCTATGGATTAGCTTTCTGGTTCAAATGTAACTTCATCCTTTGGGAAAATATACTGACCAAAGGAAACTCGTGTTTGGGTGTTATGACCCTTTGTCCTCATGGCAAGTGAGAGGGATTCTGAGGTTGGCTTGCCCTGGTCTTGGTTTCTCCTCAAACAAACTTTCCGAAGAGAGGAGGGGTGGGATGTGCAAATTTTGCAGAGTACATACGAAAGCAAAAAAGCAACAAATTGATGGTTGCTATTATTTTATTTTTGTAAAAGAAATTCTCATCCTACCATCCTCATTAGAATAATACCAAAGGATGTCTTGAATTTAGGGAAATGCCATTGTCTGTGTATCAACACTTTCAATTTAATTACCAGATAGTCGACTTCCTAGAATATTCATTTAGCCACTATTAGACCATGTGGCTTTTAACATGCATAAAAGAAACAATCTGCATTTGATGAACTCACTTTTTAAGAAATTTTAACACAAATTCCTCATAATCTAGTGAAATCAATGGGAGTTGGGCATTCAGAAGGCCGTGGTTAAGTTGATACAAATAGTTAAACTGTTCCATTTGGAGCACAGAGAGGGAAAGGAGACACCAAAAAAAGGACGTTAACTCTGATAAGAAGCAGGTTAGGAGTCCTTGAGGAATACAATAGGATCTGCATCATCTGGAAACATGAGGTGCACACAGGCCGTTAAAAGATCAGAGGGAGGAGGAGCAGTAGGAAAGGGGGAGCCTTTATCTGCCAGAGCAGTTGAGGAAAATACTGGAAATATCTTATCAGCATGTGAGTGACCATCTTTTTTCCCATTATGCATTTCAACTTATCTACTTTATGATTAACCCCATGGCATTTGCAAGAACATTTCTGCTATGTGGACAATGTTTCGAAACTTCTTTTTGTTGCTTCAGCTTCAGAGTTGCCTCCAAAAAATTACCCTTACATTAACCTTAGTTCTGCGTACCATTTGAAATGTTTCGCTAGTAGTGCCGAGTTTTGGGGGCCTTGTAGAAATATAAACGTGCTTTTCTGCACAGCCATTTTTTAAGTCTTAAAAATCTTACATGTTGTCTTAACGTAAGGACGTGTGCCAGAACGTTGCCTACAGAATATAAACTTGGCTATTTTTTTATTTAAACCTGCAACTATCAATCAAACGAATACACTAAAGAATAATGACTGATGATATTTTATTTTTCTGCTATTTTCAACAAATCTCATGAAAAGACCAAAATCAGCAATGCTATAATCCTTCTCTCAATACTTTCCTGCTGCCCCGTCTGTAGCTCTCAGTGCCAAGCCCATTTCTTCTTACATTGACTTACATTTTAAAAAATAGGTCACAAATATAAACTTTCCGTTAAAAAAAGAAGCAGTGTTTCCTTAAACACCGGGGTACTGTCGTTTTTTGACAAACCATACTCAAACAGTTATAAATAGTACATTTGTTGGGGACTATTTTCAACAATAGATGGTGTGACGGATTTACTTAAAATTAACTATGATTGTCCATATTCATCGTTGCCTTGTGTTTTTAATTGTTTATGGGCAACAGTGGAGGTCTGTGACTAAGTGGATGTTATATTAGGACTCCGCTACACAAAGAATACTCGTTAGTTGGATCAGTTCATTGTTGTTGGTTCTGATCTTTCATTAGCCTGCCATCGTCAGATTAATTCGCAAATGCGTACTAGTCTGGGACCTCTCTGTTCATTATTGATTTCCAAGGGGTGTTAAGAACGGGCGCAGTCTCACAGGCTATAGGACACACCCACTTTACTACACAACACACTTCCTGAAATAACTTCTGGGATTAATTTAATTTTTAAAACCTAAATGTACAGTCCCCTCCAAAAGTATTGAAACAGAAAGGCAAATTCCTTTGTTTTTGTTGTTCGTTATTCACTGAAGACATTTGGGTTTAAGATCAAAAGATGAGACAAGAGTTCAGAATTTCAGCTCTCATTTCATGTTGAACCCACCCATTTTTCAAGTGAGCAAAACTATTGGAACATGTGACTCACAGATGTTTCTTGTTGCCCAGGTGTTGCCTTTTAGGTTGATTGTCCAAACATTAAATAGCTCCGCATGACTAGTCTAAGTTTTCATCCTTGGTTCAAACCTACAGTGGGTACGGAAAGTATTCAGACCCCTTTAAATTTTTCACTCTTTGTTTCATTGCAGCCATTTTCCAAAAATCAAAAAAGTTCATTTTATTTCTCAGTAATGTACACTCAGCACCCCATCTTGACAGAAAAAAACAGAAATGTAGAAATTTTTGCAAATTTATTAAAAAAGAAAAACTGAAATATCACATGGTCATAAGTATTCAGACCCTTTGCCGTGACACTCATATTTAACTCAGGTGCTGTCTATTTCTTCTGATCATCCTTGAGATGGTTCTACACCTTCATTTGAGTCCAGCTGTGTTTGATTATACTGATTGGACTTGATTAGGAAAGCCACACACCTGTCTATATAAGACCTTACAG